>NC_090705.1:722500-745000 GCF_040954835.1 Lepisosteus oculatus | reverse complement strand
ACATTCTTCCAGGAGTCTGGGGGATCATCCAGGTGCTCTTTGGTTAACGTGAGACAGATGGCAATGATCCTTTCAGAAAGCAATGGTTGGCCAGTGGCTATTTTCCCTAAAGAAAACCATTCCCATTCCATCTTTTCCTGATGGAGGAGGAGGCATGAAGACTGACATCAGCTGTAGTGAGAGGCCTGCAGATCCATAGATGTTCCTCTGTGGTTCTTTGCGTCTTCCTGGATGATATTCTGGGATGTCATGGAGACATCTTGGCAGGGTGAGCAGTCCTAAAGTCTTGAATCTCCTCTATTTGAAGGATCCATCCATCTATCTAAACAGTAATCATGGTACAAGCTTTACCACAAACCTGTATGGTGAAGAACAAGTCCACAAAGTTTCTCTCCATTATACAGCGCAGGGCTTCCCAAACCCAAACCTTGTTTGTCACCCAATTAAATACCCGCATGATGTGCTGGATGAACCCCAGTTCATAATTTTTTTTTTTGCTTCATACGCCATTATGTCCAAAAAAACAAGGAATTTATATATATATTTGTTTGGTTACAAAAACGTTTTGATTAAACAATGGTCTTATAGTTAAAAATTTTGTTATAATTATACTGGTTCACAGCACTAATTATTGCAGGTCATCTGAAGCTGCTGAATTGTTTTAAGCATTGTTCATTGCAACAACACTCCGGCTCTTATAGAAAATGTTTCCTTTCACCTACATCTTAAAATCAAATTATTTTTATGTCTTCATTAGAAAGCATTTCTCCCAGCTTTCCATTAAAATTTATAACCGATGATAGTAAAATTTAAATATCCATCCTTTCTCAGTATCACTGGCAGTTTTGTTGCCCATCTCTGAGTGAGGCAGGATAAGAAGGGGTGAGGCACTGTGAACGACTCGGACCTCACTAAACCGCAGCTCATCGCAAGTATGAAAGGAGTAAAGAAAAGTACAGGAACAAAAACCAAGCGCCGACCAAGGCAGATTCTATTCTAAAACTTTCAGAAAAGACTCTCTTCCAGGCTCTGTTTAACTGTCGAAGCCAATTACAATGTGTAAATATAAGGCATGATCACAGCAAGTTCGTATTTTGTTTCAGCACAGCTGAGCTTTTAGGATTGTTAATTAGAGCTGACCTGTTCAGGTTACAGTGTTGTGTAGATGGTCCAGGACTACTGACTGTGGACTATAAAATAAAAAAAAAACTGTAACCAACAGAAACAGATGCAAACTGTCTGCAGGGGGAGGCTTTGTACAGTTTAGGGATATATGAATATATTATAATGTACAGAATTCCAATGATGCAGGAAAATACTCAAAAAACGAAATAATTGCCACAATGTGTAATTACTGTGACTTTGGTGCCACAAAGATTGAGCTGTAAAATAGCCACAAAAGGTCACCCTTAACAATTTGGTTCGCAAATACAGTCTGTGCCAAGTTATAGACAAAAAATAATATTATTATAATAATGTATATTATTATATTGACATTTTATTAAAATAATATAATTTCTAATACATAATATTTTAATACAAATCAAAACCTACTTTAATGTAGGTATGGAGAGAAAAGTTACTGATATATAAAAGCAAGAAAGCATTTAAAGTTACAGTATATGTTCTAATAGCACCCAAATAATGACAGAAGCATGTTCTAGAAAATACTATTCCACCGTTTCACACAATTCTTCAGAATGTAATCAAAATGGCTTAGAAATGCAAATTAAAGCCATGTTAATCTTCCATTAAAAAAACTCTGCTGCTATATAAATAAAATATAATATTTGCAAACTGTGACAAATGATCAAATATGCTAACATCACTAATATACATCAACTTCCATGTACTGTACATAAAACAAGGGAAAAAATAGATGTGAGCTGCAAGGTTTGAAAGTACTATGTCACTTCTAAAAGCTGGTTATCAGCTCCAGACTGGAGCAGCACTCTCTCCCTTCGAAAGAGACAGAGGCCGTAGTCCACACAACTAACTGCTTTTATGCCAGCAGTAAATTTCAAACACCTATTAACTCCTGCCGCCGCCGGGCCTCAGTGTTTACTGTATCCAGCAGTGCGGCTGCTTCTCTTTGCAACAGACGCTGAAAGCCAGGACATCTTCATACAGCACTCACTGAGCCAGCCAGGGGGCAAAGAATTACAACGCCACCAGACAACGAAGCAGCGCGTCACTGGTGCCACCTGGGGAGGGGTCCGGCAAGGGACCGCAATCGGGACACGGCCGAGAACGAGCCGGAGTGCAGAACCCATTCCGGCAGAAAACGCCAAAATGTGAAATAACAGAACCTGAATCTATTCCAGACATGTACCTCATTACAGACTTAGCAAATTAAATCACAAATAGGATTAGAGAAGAATAATGTAACAATCTTTCCCCACGGTCCCTGGAGCATTCAGTCATAAATTGGGTTTGCAGGAAATGGCGCCGGTACGGCTGAAGACGGGGAAAGAGCTTCAGGTGACGGGCTCTGGGCCGCAGAGCAGCTCTGAGGGAGGTGAGGATCAGCAAACGAAAATTTCTCTGTGCTCCGAAACATCCCAGATTTCACTGCTTAAAACATGTTGCATCGCTCATATTCATTCACCTGCACTGCTGGAGATGCGGACACTTTCCGTTTCTCTGCCTGTGTCCGTTTCTCTTTGTAGCTTCCATTGTACTATGAAATACATGGAAAATATCCTGTAGTGGCTTTTAACGTCAGGGCGTCATGTCACCTGTTACCGAGTTACAAAGACAGGAGAAAGCAGCACACTGTGGGGTGGCAGCCAGTTGAGAACAGGGAAAAGCAGATGCCCATTCCTTCAGGATGGCACCGAGGCCAGCTGGCCGAGAGCCGGTCACCTGGGCGGAGCAGGGGCCACAGTGCCAGGGGGGGCCCGTGAGCGGAGCTCTCCACCGCCATGCTCATCAGCAGCCAGAGCAGCAGAGCCAGGGAGCTTCACAACGTTAATACGTCGTCCTGAAACGGGCCCTGTCGTGTGCCAACACGCTCGATCAGAAACACGACTCCAGAACACGAGGCAGCGTTCAACTGCGCTGCGCATTCGATCCGCTTCTCCGTCAAGCCCCCAGACAATACTTAAACGTGCTGTGCTTTGCAAAACAGCTGGGAAAGGCTTGAACACAGCTGGAAGGACAACGCCCACAGAAGGGGAACACATCGACACACCTGGAGCAGGCGGCCGGCCAGCGTCCACTCCGCCCCTCACAGGGTCCGGAGTGCCGAGTGCAGGCCTGGCAGCCCCTCTCGAGCAGCAGCACCGCCAATCCAGCCGGGCCCGGAGCTCCTGCAGCCCGCTGGCCGCACCCGGGGGTCTCCCGGACCTGAGCTCACGGCCACCTCAGACCAGGGGCCGAGGGGAGCCGCCTCTGAATGCGCCGTTAACCAGGAGCGACAGCCGTAGCTCTGACGGCGCCAAGGCGGAAGAATTTCGAGGGTTATTCTGCCAGGAAGCTGTCGGGAGCGGCAGCACGGTGTCCGGCCGGCACCCTCAGCAGCCCTGATCCACCCTCTCACGCCCAACAGCTGAGGGCAGTATCTGGCTGCAGGAGCTGTGGGGGGGTCCATCACAGGCCAGTCCACACCAGCCGGCCATCACTCATCCTCCTAAGAGGCCGAGGGCGCCGGGCTGGCAGCGCGCGTGTGAGTGCGAGGCAAAGCGATCCCAGCGCAGCAGTAAATAACGTCCGGCAGCGCCAGATTAACGGCGGCGCTCTGGAGGCGTTTACAGCAGACGGACAAACACTTGTCGGCTCGCGAGCGCTCGCGGTACGGTGATTTATCCAGAGCGATCGCGCAGCTCATCCGTCTTGCCCAGGACTCGTGAATCACACACAGGCCCCCGGCGTCCGGCGCACGACGAGGGAACACGGACGGTGCCGTGTCTCCCAGCGCAGTCACAGCCAGCGCCGGCTGGCCAGGATTCCTGGGGTCTGTGGAGGTGTCACATTCCCGCCAGGCAACAACTCACTCGCTTTCCCGACAAACCACTTCACCCTCCACTGACCACCCCCCTCTGTAAAGTGCTGCACAAACTCCCGCGGCCAGGCGGCTGGTGCGTGACGCAGTGGAAGGCCCGGGTGCGACTCTGGATTCTGGTGGGAAAGAAATACTTGTGTTCAAGATGTCCAGCTGCGTCTTACAACTCTTCCCACATTTACATTAAAGACTCTTTGTTCAGCAGATATCCTCGGATACTGAAATTTAAGGCTGATGCAAGACCTGAATATAATTTTCTTGACATTTATCACCCTAGTTTCTTCATGAAGATAACATTTTCTTCCTCACTCTGATATCTGCCTCGCAGGATACACGACATGGGACCGGCCATCCCCTGACACCATGAACGAGCAGCACCTACAGGAATGCAGCAGATTGGCGCTGTTTATCCCGACCTGGAAAGATGTGCTTATCACAGCAGACTGGCACTGCTACATTCCAAGGAAAACTCAATCGAGCTTTGCAGTGCAACAACTGGAGCATGCGTTTTTTTTCTGATTACAGAGCACAGAAGTACTAACTGGCCACAGCTGGGGACCAATACCTGTTACTGCTCTGTGTTTCTCACAGGTGGCCCCAATAGGGAGGTCACAGTCTCGAACCCTGACAGCAGGGCTGGCCACCAGTTCAGACCTCATCCCCGAACATAGGGCTGTAATTCACCAGCCCCAGCACGACACACAGGGAGAAGCACGAGGAGAGCCCTGCTCCACTGACTGTTTCCTGAGCTCTTCATATTGCCCGATCGCAGTTGTCACTTATTGCAATGTGAAATACCAAGCAGTGTACATTCATTGGTAGTGTTGTTTGATATTAAAACAGAAATGTACGTTCACTGTCCTCCTCTTATTCTCTCCCCTCAGTAGCAACACCAGCAGCAAGACTGGGCCTGACTCAGGCTCACCTTGGAGCTCAACCCGAGAGCAGTTTCCTCAGACGCAGCCACGAAGTGCAAACTTCAGCGATCATCGGCTCAGTGCGCAGACTGGTGGAGAGTGCCTGACCAAGACTCACTCAGGGGTCACCTGTGAGCTCTGCTGGTCAGTCTCCGAGGGCCGGAGGACAGGGCAGTCTCACAGGTGACACACCTGACACATGTATGCCTGGAGTCCTGACTCAATACTTTTCTATGCTTGGTAATAAGATGGAATGAGGACATTCTTATTAAACACTGCTTCCTTGTAATGCCAGCACCAATGCTTCAACAAACCAGACACATTGTACCTTTCTTATCTTCACCGAGCATCGCAGCTTTAGCGTACAGATGACGGGAATCTCGCCAGAGCTCACAAATGGCTTTCGCGTGACACAGCGGAGTATTTACCACGCCTGGTAATGCTCGATTAGCAGGAGCTTCTTAATATTTTTACAACTCTAATATTGTGTAAGAGGCAGGGGCTAAAAGTAAAATAGGCTGTGTGAAGCTAAAACATAGTTGCATTAAAAAGTTCTAAAAGCACATTTTGCGTTTACTGAAGTGTCTAGTTAGGAAGACTTGTGAACATCAACCGGGTGTTAAAACATCCATGTCAGACTTTGAGAATGTAGTAATAATAATAATAATAATAATAATAATAATAATAATAAACTTTATTTTATATAGCGCCCTTAAAGGTGGCTTCTCCAAGCGCTTTACAGGATGACAATAACAATAAATAAGAAGACTACAACAATAATTAAGAAGATTTCACAAGATAGGACACAATTATAATTACAACAATACAACAATAACAATAGAGGAGACCGTGGAAGGTGGTATTAAGAAGAGCAGAGGGGTGAAGAATGGAACCAGTTAAGTAAAGGCTTTTCTGAAGAAGAAGGTTTTGAGTCTAGATTTGAAGGAGTTTAGAGAAGGTGAATCTCTGATCTCCTTGGGCAAAGAGTTCCAGAGCTTGGGGGCATAGCAGGAGAAGTAGACCAAACACATTATCTAAGATAAGATCACTTTATTGGCCATATACAGTACCATTTCTTGCATTAAGAATTTGTCTTTTCGCAGACCCCAGTTTGCTCTCCATGAGACACAGACAAGGAGAGAGAAGCTGGGGGTCAGAGCGCAGGGTCAGCCATTTATAAGGCGCCCCTGGAGCAGTTGGGGTTAAGGGCTCAGGGGCCCAATGGAGTGGGATTCCTCTGCTGACCGCGGTATTCGAACCAACAACCTTCCAGCCACAGAGCCACCGCTCCGCCTAGCAGTCTCATCAAGAAACTATTTTAAAAACTTCCTTAAGCATTACCTATTTTTTTCCCCAGAGAAGACAGGTTACAAGCCTGACAGAGACAGAGTATTGTGCTGCAGATCAGACTACGATTGTTTGCCATAGTGATACCTCAGAAATCTCAGTCCTAATGGAAACAAAGGCTATTCTCTCTCTCCAGAGTCTCAGCAGCTGGAACAAAGATCTTGTTCCAGTCAGAATTTATAGCTCCCCTATTTTCGTACAAAAAACAGCCTATGGAAAGCAACATTAGTGTTCATTATTCAGTCATTAAATCAGATGCCATGAAAGTCTTTCAAAGGTCGCTAGTTCTGCGATTAGAAAAGCCCATACTCGTGGACAAAGCCTGAGCTAAACTGACGATAGCGAAGCTCCTTTCATAAAATCGAATCATGAGGGCACGAAACAGGACATCCCGCCAGCCGTCTGAAGTCTTACTGACCGCTAAGAAGGGACCTTGTAGCTGTGGAAATTGCCGGCCTTTTGTTCATTCATCTTCCACAAACACATACAAACAATCAAGATCATTTCACATTGACCAGCAGGTCCGGAGGAGGGTGTCAGAGGGGCACCGATGGAGGGCTGGCTCCTGCATGCCCAGGTGTGCCCACCAGGCCATATGCATTCAGGTAGCCTGGCTCCCCCTGTTGTGCCCGGCTAAAAAGAAGAGCTGTCCAGTGATGCCTGATGTATTACAATATCTCTGGACCCAAGATGCATGTTGCTACAATTGGCAAATTAATGCCTACCTTCAGCAGCAATTAATAACGATTAGAAGGACACCGACAGGGTTAGGTCTTTGCATTTAACAAATTGCACCTTCCGTTTCTCCTTGCCACTGTTTGACCCAATGGCCCTTTCAAAGACCAACACATTTACCAGGAAAGTCTGCATTAATTAAAAACTGAAACTTGTGTTTTACAACTTCAGCTGTGCCCAAAGACCGCCGAGGCAAAAACAGCCAAACTTCCACTCATTATTTTTAACTCTGCAGGACAAGTGAAGGAGCTGCGCTCCGCCTGTACTGCACTGACACAATCTGAACTTTAAAAGAAAGTCTTCAGCCAGGCAGATCACCGACATATAGCAAATCTGTCGAGTTAGGACAAAGAAACCATTTTTACAAAACCATTACCTTCAGGATGAAGGAACTTTCTTTCGTTCGCACCACCGGTCAAAATGAAAAATAATACATGTTGTTAAGCTCAGACAGGAGAGCGACACAGTGCCACAGAGGTTAGAACTGCTGCCTGGCAGCGCCGGGGCCCCGGGTTCAATTCCAGACCTGGTGCTGTCTGTGTGGAGTTTGCATGTTCTCCCCATGCTCACATGGGTTTCCTTAAGGTGCTCCAGTTTCCTCCCACGGCCCAAAGACGTACTGGTCGGTGAAGTGTCTTCTGGGAAAGCTGGTCCCCGCACATGTCTGTGTTTGCATGTGCCCTGCGGTGTACTGACTTCCTGCCCAGGGTGTACCCTGCACTGTGCCCACGGCCTGCTGGGAGAGACCTCCCTGTGACCCTGTACCGGATACTGTGGTTGGGAAACTGAAGGAGCCCCAGGAGCTACAGTGTGGAAGACCTGGATGTGGAAGTTCTGCCCTGCTCAGCTGTGCTCTTGTCTGACCTGATCTGGGCATCTACTCTCACACCTGGAAGTCTGAAACTGTCTGAAAAAAAATGCTTCTTCTGTCACAAGACATTTTTTAACACCTGGAAATAAATGTTTGTTTAATAATGTATAAAGTAATTTTAATTATTTATTAAATTAATAAAACTAGCTCAACATTATTATAGGAGACAATATTCCTGCCTTTTACAAGCTGCCTGAATACACATTAAAAACAAACAAGCACAGTTTTTTTTGCAACCTTTTCATTCAATATGAAATGAATAAATAAAAAAGAATGTTGCATTATCTGAAGAATTGTTATGGAGAAACTTTTCATTAACTTAAAATGGGAAACAATCATGTGTGCACTCACAGAGCTGGGCTGAATTTCCCCCACTAAACAGTTTCAAGTAATTGTTTAAAAAACCATAAATATTAAATTACTTCACTAGTGACTATTAATATAAAATACATAAAGCATCTGCTGTACATCAATCTCATAACAGTGAGCCTTGGTACAAAATTCAATTATTAAACACTTTTCATTAAAATACAGCTCAGGTATGGTGGCATGCAGAAAGGTCCGCTTTTCCCCCAAAAAATCATTAATTGATCTATTAAGATAAACAGATTATCTGACATTCTTTAAAATGAAGAGCAATGAGGCCGGCAGCCCTCTAAACAGGATGATACATCTTAATTCCCTGAAAATGGTTCAGCTTTTTCCATCAGATCACTGCATCTGCATTGCCCAAACATGAATTCTGCTTTGAAAGAGCTATAAAATTTCCATTGCACATCTCAGTGTATCCATTAGCAGTAAAATTGCCTACAGAGGTTTAAATCGCAATGGAAAATGGCCAGGGATAACAAGCCTACCCTGCTGCTACATGTCTTATACAAACTTTCAATTTATCACAGCCGAACGGAGCTGTCTCTGGGGCATCAAAACAGCAGACCAACAAGAGTGAGACTCCTGAGTGAACAGATGTAACAATGCAGCAACAACAATAACTCACCGATTACAGGCGATAGACATGTGTGGAAAAGCACATGGAAACTATTTCAAGGTAAACTAGAGATCATCTTTATGGAGAACAGAACCTAGAAAATAGTAAACATAGGTTTAGAAAAGGTAGGTAATGCTTAAATGCTAGTTAGAGTTCATTGAACAAGCAACAACAGTAATGGACACACCTATCATATATGAATATTGATTTTGTATTAGGCTTTTGATGTAGTTTGTCATAATTCTAAAAATACAGGCAGTATGCATTACAGTGGGAAAATGCGTGCATTTAGTTTGAGAAACGATTAACAGAAAACACGGAGCAGACAAGCTGAGGTCCTGAGACTGGTGTGAGGAGTACCACAGGGATCTGTACAGGGACACAGCACTCACTCATTTAGATCAGTGATCTAGATGACAAAATAGTAAACTAGTCAAGTTTGAAGATGATTTCAAAACAGGCGGTTCAGCACGAACTGTGGGAGCAGCGCAAGAAATTCAAAGAGGACGTTTTAGATCAAATCAAAGACTGGCCTAACACCTGCGCAACAGACAGGAAGTAAAAACAAACTAAACGAAATTGGAAACACTGAGGTTGAAGAGTCTACTTATGAAACAGAACGAAGGCGTGGAATTTAAATAATGACATTATTTAATAACTTAAATAATAATTAAATAATTTCAATAATAATTGAATAATGCACTACCGCATTTGGAATACTGTGTACAGTTAAGGTCATCACATTACAAAAAAGACAAAAAGATACAACCCACAGAGGTACAACCAAATACATTTCCGGTTTCTAAAATGGATGTCCTGCGCAGCCCAGCTGAAAGTGAAATAACTAAACCAATTTACTCTTCAACACAGACACGGGCCTCAATTTTTTAAAACTACTGGAGGGGTTCGTCACAAAACTGTATACCCATTCTGCTACAGAAAAAATAAAGCGGCTCTTACTGTTACTGAGGCGTCATACAGTCGTCACGGAGAAGAACGTGTTTCTTCGCCTTCCGATGAATTTATTAGGGCGTCTTCAATGTCCATTGAAATGGACAAGTCTCCATGAATATGAAACACCAACATGCATTTAGATTTTCCTTGCAGAACTGGCACGTTTGGCGCATTCATCACTTCGCTTGATGCGTCGTGGCGACAGATATATTTCAAAAGGATAAATAATAGCATGACTCTCCGGTGTCAATAAAAGCCGAATCCGCATTTGTAGAAACCTTTATTAAGCGCCTACCTCTGTACAAATTCCCTTCCCAGCAGGATGAACCACGTGAATATTGATGTTGAGTTTTCCCGAAAGTTTTCCTGTCTGTTTAAGGCTTTGCTTCAGTGATGGGTTTTGCTTCCTTGCTCTTTGGCAAATGTTTTTCTTACTATCAATTCAATTAAAGTCTAATTTGACTAAAGGCCCTTAAGTTAAATTTGACTTAAAGTCAAATTAACTGCAGATGCTGGGATTTGTGTGTGTTTGTTGTTGTTGTTGCAGGTCTAGTTTTACAAATGATTTTTTTTTTCATTTCTGAAATACAAAACTCATTAAGTTAAGTTAATGTTACGTTTGCTCCCTGGCAGCGGCTGCCCAGTGCCCCCTTTCTTCAGATCAAAAGTCAAGTTTAATTATGATTCAGCGATAAATCGCTAAACGTTAAATCAACGAAATCATAATTGACAGTCAAATAGGTCGACTGTGGAATCCGTGACAATAATACTAGATGGGAGAGCGGCTGTGGGTGTTGTGCGACATTACTATTTTCCGACCACCGTGGCTGGGAATGGGCTTTTTTTAGCGGTTGATTATAATGGTAAAGCCAGAGAGAGAAATTCAGTCTTCCAGTGAAACAAGGATGGGTCACCTACAAATGTCCGTCCTTGTAGCACACTGCCAAGGAATAGAGATGTACCGTTGTCAGTGAATATGGCTCTGCTTCTCATGCAGGTTATCAATTTAAAATCCATGTGTGAAAAGATTTGTTATGGCATGTTTTTTTTTTCATAACCAACAACATGCGCTACTGAAACACTGTGTATTCTTATAAAAATAACCACTGTCATAGGACAGGAGGGAACTGAAAGCTAAGGAGCCATCCTTCGGATGAGATGTAAAACCAAGGTCCTGACTCTCTGTGGTCATTAAAAATTCTAGGGTGTTTCTCGAAAAGAGTAGTGGTGTTGCTTCAGTGTCCCGACCAAATTTCCACGAGGTCTTTACCAATCATGGCCTCACTGGAGCATCATCCAGGTGGGGCTGCACACTGGTGGGGGTGAAGGGGATCCCCATGACCTGTAAAGCGCTTTGAGTGGAGTGTCCAGAAAAGCCCCATATAAGTGTGAGGAATTATTATTACAATTATTATTATTGCCCAATTCATCACAGCAGCTGGGAGACTGTGTGAACGATTCCAGCGCTCAGGGCTGGCAGCGCCTGGGATCGCTGCCTGTGTAACTTGTGCAGTTGCATAGTTTCCAGAGGGTAACCCTACATGTTGCTCTGCGTGAGATCCTGATTCTTGCAGCAGGCCAAGGGGCCTGCACTCCGAGCGTGAGGCAGGGTCACTCGGGAACGCAGGGTTGTGTTTTTTTGTGTTTATACCTAAAAGTGGCTCCATATATCCTTAAAAGTGGACCTTCCTACCCAGTAGGAAGCTGCAGCTGAAGGGGGTGCAGTCACATTATCATCGGTTTGGTCAGCACCTGAGACAGTAATGGTCCTCTTCGCCCACAGCCTCTATATCGGAACAACTGCCAGACAACACTGCCTTCACGCTGATGGGATTTTACCCTGAGCTGCCTAATGATGGAAGTGAGTTTTGTGTAGAGCCTGTAAGAGGCGATTTGTTTAGTAATGCCTCTGCAACATGCATTTTAATGTAATCTGCTCTTGGCTGCATCCATCCCATTATAACAAATTAAACCGTGAGCAGAGGTTCCTCCTCTGCTTCGCTGACTCTCCAAATCACACTTTAATTTTTCAAAATCCAGTTGTTGTTTTTGCTACATTCTTCAACAATGAAAAGCTGTAAAGTATTAACCAAATATTTATTGCTTGGGAATTAAAAAAACAAACATTGTGTAAAAGAGATGCCTATTAATCTACTTTTTCACCTCGTTTTTAAACATAGCTTTTTTTAGTTTCTATAGCTTGCATTTAACCCTTACTGCAAACTAACTTGTAGTTCCTGGACCTTTTTTAAGTAAAAATAGATGTGTTTGTTTCAGTTATTTCCTTCTGTGATTGGGATAGACCTATTGCCCCATGTTTCTTGTTTAGTTTAATTTTTGCATCCTGACATTGGTGATATAGCTCAGAACATACAATGAATTCTTGAATTTCAATAACATTCAATAGCATTCAATAAACACATCAAAGAGAACGGGCTAAGAGAACTACAGAAAACATCAGTCATTTTTTTTCCTTAGACCACAGAAAGTCAGGAGTGTCCAATGGTGTGGGCTGGCCTGAGTTCTCCCATGATTCATTGCACACCAGGGGAAGGGCTGCCTGCCCTCCACAGCTCTGTGCACCTGCGGGTCTCTGGCTTGTCTGGGCCGAGAGCTGCTGTACAAGTGCCCGTCAGTCATGAGCCCGTCCTCATTCTGGAATGGGAGTAACAATGAGACTTCCATCATAAAACAAGGACATTTCTTCTCACTGAAGGTTTTATCATTACAAGATCAATCCAGGTCAGTGTCATTATACTTATCGCTGCTGTGTTTCCAAAACAGCAGTTCTTTCCTTGCAATCACTCTGTGTGCCGTTTCCTCTGGGGTCGGCAGCGGGTCCTGTAGATAACTGTGTGGCTCAGAGCACTGTGTGGCAGATAAAGATTTGTTGTCCATCAGTAATAAGACCGTTCTGGTTTACAATAAGTGAAAAGTTAGGGCTGTAGGGTAGAGAAATCTGAAAAGCCAGGTCTCACGTGGTGACCAGAGGAAGGGACCTGAAGTAGTTAATAGGGCACGTGGCTTATTGCCACTGCAGAGTGAGATGATGTGACACCGCAGGGCAGATTAAAATATGCATTACCGCAAGCCCACAGCCTAATTGAGCACAGTGGAGTCAGCTGGGCTCCTGTCACCCAGAGAGTAATGTGATTTGTCAAAAGCAACATATTTGCAAGAAGTTGATGAAACATTTATAATCACTTTTAAACACCCTTAGATGTTGCGCGGAATATAAAATTAATTCTTGAATTAATTGAAGTTTTCATTAAAGCATTAGCATTTTCAAGTCTAACCTTAGGCACTTTTTGATAGCCGATCATCCCACTTGGTGTGGATAAAACCTCTATATCTCAAAGATAGTCTTTTAAAAGTTTAATAGCTTTTTTAATGACATTAATCCCTTGTCTCACTACAGTGCAGGAGGAAAAATCATTAGCAGGTGCAATTGGCGCTTGGCACTTTTAAATATTCTTTTAAATATTTAAATATTTTTAGCCTTTGTTTAGTGATTGTGTGACAGTGTGAGAGCTCGAGCGAAGCTGCCATGAACTCATGAGCTCAGATATCGCTGACAATGTCAGAGCCACTGCGAAGGAGAAGATTTTGCCGTCAGTGTTTTGGATATTTGTTTTACAAACTTGGCGACAGTGTTGTCTCCATCGAATCTTCAGTACATCTTCACCTTGGTGCTGCTGTTTGAAAGCGTTGGTAAGTAAGCTGGTATAATAAGCAAAGGCAGAGTTTTGTAGAGAAATGGAGTAGATTCAGAACCCTAGTGACTTCAGAGTTTGAAGGCATGAAATTTATGTGCGGTGCTTTAGAATTTTACTAAAGCACTCACGGCAGAGACGGTGTACAAGAAATATTCATTAACAACATCACAATGATTAATTGTAATGCTACCTGCAGCGGGAATAGTGATAATTCCAATTAAATGCAACATGCACTTTCCTGCAAAATCTTCACTCGGATCTCGAGAGTTTCCCCGGAACGCAAGGACTTGACAAATGAAGTCCTTCCCTTCTCCTCTGGTGGTCCCTGAACCCCTGCTGAGTGCCTCGAACCCGGGGCCTTCAGCGCGTTCACGGTGGTTCTTGCCCTGTGCCATCTTCCTGCTCGGCCACAAGCTGGTCTGGCTCCTCCCTGCACCGTACACAAACAAGCAAAGCAAAGCAGGCAAGTGCTTTCTGTCATCCATTAACTTTTTGCTTTTCTACCCGTTATGGATTTTTCTTGTCAGCCAAACTGTAAGCCCAGGCAGCTCATTAGTCCTCTTTTGCAATTAGCTACATCACCACATTAATCCGGAGCTCTGAGGACGGCCTCTGTCTGTTTGCCGCCAACATGTGCCCTGGGTATGTTTCTGCTTTACCTCTGCTCATCAAACACAGTTTTCCTTCCTTAAGTAGACTTTTCATCAGGCCCTTCATCTCAGCTGGAATAGTCAGTGCAGATCCAGATGGCATGCCAACAGCTGCTTTATGCTAATTGCTGAAACAAACGCAAAGCAATTGCAAGTTAGCATGGTTTCCTTGAGATTCATATTAATGAGTTTCTGCAACAATGCGTAATTTAAAACCCATACTTGTGGATAAGAGTTTGTACAAGACAACGTTGTTTTTAAGTCTTTTAGAAAGGTACTTTTCTATTTGTAATTTAACATATATTCTGTAATAATATGTGTAGGACTATCCTAGAAAAAAACAACCATGTAAGAAGACTTGAAGCAAAAGTAAGCAGATACAGATGTTTGTTTCACGATTTATAGTGGATATAAAGCTTTAGGAAGACAAAACAGTAGCACCACTAAAACACATGAAAATTAGTATTGAAAAACCACGTCATTTCTTGACATCTCCTTTGGGTGTACATTAACAACAATGGAAACACTTTGGGTTAGGTTTTGAAAAGTAATTTCTAAAAATTTTACAAATGGAAAAGAAATAGTGAAAGAACAGAGTGACAAAAATGGGAAAATAACCAGCTTTGACAGGAAGTGTAGGCTGACTCCTCCCACCCACCTTCAAGCCAATCGTCTTTTGACATGTCACAGACAGGACCTCCCCACAGTGGAGGATCAGCACTGATTGGATGAGAGACACATCCCTCACTGACAGTGCTGTTTGGATGCAGGGGTCGTTGTGCCACTGTTACAAGACAGAGTCCTGGCTGACTGATCCCACACCTGTCCTGTTCCTGTCAGGTCCTCATGGTGGACAGCATGTCTTTCAGTGGGGCATTTTAACTGCACAACAGGCCTGTGTACCACAACCCTTCCCCCGCAGGCTGTACTACTACTACTAACTCCTTACACTTCTATAGCACTTTTCTGGACACTCCACTCAAAGCGCTTTACAGGTAATGGGAATCCCCACCACCACCACCAGTGTGCAGCCCCACCTGGAAGATGCGATGGCAGCCTGAGTGCACAAGTATGCTCCCAACACACCAGCTCTCAGTGGTAAGGAGAACAGAGTGATGAAGCCAGTTCAGAGATGGGGATTATTAGGAGACCATGACTGGTAAAGGCCAGGGGGGAATTTGGCCAGGACACTGGGGTTACACCCCTACTCTTTTCAAGAAACACCCTGGGATTTTTAATGACCACAGAGAGTCAGGAGCTTAGTTTACATCTCATCCGAAGGACGGCGCCCTTTTTACAGTATAGTGTCCCCGTCACTATACTGGGGCATTAGGGCATTAGGACCCACACAGACCACAGGGTGAGTGCCCCCTACTGGCCCCACTAACACCTCTTCCTGCAGCAGCCTCAGCTTTCCCAGGTACTCCTGGTACCAGGGGTCGCTGCTGAGATGAAGTCGGAAGATTCCTCAATTCAGGGGTACTGATGAACTGTGAGAACTGCGAATGAGGCTCAGCTTGTTGTTCAATTTTATCATAGAATTAAATCTCGTCTGAGAATTCTGATGTAGCCTTATTTGATTTGCAGAAGCCAACAGCCACATCTTTACGGAGAAGAGAAATCCATCCATCCATTTCCTAACCACATGATCCCATTCTGGGCTGTGAGGGGGCCGGAGTCTGTGCCAGCGAGCATTGGGCGCGAGGCTCAGTAAAGCAGAGCTGAATACAAACCCTGAATTTAAATGAGAAGATTCTAAGAATTCCGGATAATTTAATCTCTCTAAGTACCTCTCTCAGGCTTAGTATTCCGTATTGTCCTGAGCATGTATGTATATTATTTTATGATGCAGCAAACTCATACTGCAGATGGGGATACAGGCCAGGCTTGTGGATTTAGCTGCATATTCACACAGTCAGAATTTTGCTTACAAAAGATGCTAACAGGCACATACAGTACAGTTTATGCAGCAAAATCTGCTGATCAATATATTGATGTTATATTAAATTTCTCTGGCATGATAACTCTATAACAGAAGTATTTGTGCCCAGTGCATGTGGAAAAATATATATAAAGAGAGAAATGAGAGACCTCGATTAAAGCAGCCTCAACTGTGGCTGTTGCTAATCCCAAGAGGCACTGCAACTCATTTAATCCTCTCTGCAGTGACCAGTCAGCCATTGAGACATTTCACAGCTGCCGAACCCAGTATGCCTCTGTTGTGCTCCAAAGATGAGCCTACCCTAGAACAATCATCTGTTCCTACTGTTAATCCACAAGAAAAGCTTTAAAGATTACATTTAACCCTTGTCCAGCTGGACTCCTTTCACAAACGAGCTGCCTGATCTCTTCTAGTGCTCAGATTCGAGCAGATCATTTTCATCCAATTATTGTTTAGCTGAACCTGAGAGCCCACGGCTGCAGAAAACAAAGATCGACTTTGACAGAAATTGTATGTTTTGTTCATTACTTTTGACCCTTTTCTCTGTCTCAGTGACTCCAAACCTAGACAGACATATAGATCGGTACTATCTATATTATACAGACCTGAAGCTAGAAGTATAGATGTCTACTTGATCAGTGAGAGCAGAGCACACTCGGACAGGCAGATCAGATTAGTCATATTCATGAACAGGCCAGGCAGCAGGGAAGGACCCCAGTCACACCAGTGAGCGGCGCAGGTGTGAAACAGCCAGGCCCAAGTGACACGCTGCCCACTGGGGCCGAGTCGCCAGCTGCAATTAGTGTGTGGAATAAGAGCAGCAAGTCCATCGCATGATGCAACTTGTTCCCCTGTACATACAAACTGGTGCACAAAACTGCCTGCAATTTTATACAAGGATCTAAAAATTGGCATTGTTCTTTTGACACTTGAAAGATGCTTGGGAAAAGTTTGATCCTACCTGCATCAGACAATTGATGTTCTGTTTAGCCCCTCTTCAAATTCTGAGGAGACCCTGGGCCACATCAAATCAAATCAAATCAAAGTTTATTTATCAAATGCACAACAATACGGCGTGCAGCAGAAGTTTCTGGCAATTAAATGTATTTTTCTGCGAACTCACAAAAATTCACAAAAACACAAAAATCACAAACTTGAGGTTACATTTTTGAAATTGAATAAAACTCAATGTGAGTAGAGCTGTTATGTGTCCATGGTGTGTGCAATATATACATGTAGTGCAGTTATGCTGAATATAGTGAGAATTGTGTGTCCATGTAGCCATTAAAGGTGATAATTTACATGGTTAACTCATGTAAATGAGTTATGCTAAATCATCTCTGCTTTTAAGACTGCAAAGCAATATTCTTCATCCAACAGCAAATAAATAAGCAACTTTCTTTTTTGTCTAGTTAATCAGCATTCAGGTGATCAATGTGGTGGAAAGAACGTGTTATTCTACCCAGTCGACAAGTACAACTCAAGGAAGTTACCATGCACGTGTGGGTGTGTGTGAGATGGGCTTCCAGACACACAGTGCAGACACCTTTCTGCAGGGCTGTGCTGAAAGTTTACTTTGACAGTGTCTGGGGCTGAAGCAAAGGTCAGAGCTTTCCAGTCCTGCTTACTGCAATCTGTTCCAGCCTAATGTGAAACTCCATTATATTAGCACAACACAGCTAATAAGAGGGGCTCATAACATCTCGTGGCCTTAGCCTTGCAGACAAAATACATCGCGCTCAAAGAATTTCTGCTACAGGAGATTTCATTATAATAGTCTTTATTCCCAAGGCTGTGAGGATCTTATCTGTTTCCTGGTAACACTGTTTGAGCAGCGGCAACAGAATTAATTATACTTCATTTGGCATCTTTAACAGTATTGACCAAATTTAAGAACAAATGAGAAATGCTTATCAAGCTTGAAGAAAATAATCCATCAGTGGCAGATTTTAAATTCTCTGCAGTTCTCTTATTAATCAAAGCAGCACTTACTATCCTATCTCCCTCTCCCATTAACAGCCATTAAGCAGGGCTGCTGATTGAAGCAATTTCTTTTGGGATCTCATACTCATTTTAAGGGAGCCTTTCTTCACAAGCTAACTATCACAGCACACAATTAGAGAGGCAGGCGGAGAGGGAGAGAGCAGCTTCGCTCGCCGTGACCTTGACACATTGCACAAAGACAACAAGGGAAACCGGCAGATTCCACCCCGACACGAGCAGCAGCAGCCTCATCTGGAATGCAAATACCAGGTCTAAAGCAGCATTATGAGCTCTGAATTGGACTGAAAATAACCAATTACCCAGGCCTCATCAAGAAGAATAAAACCCCCTTCAGATGCAGAAATAATTAGGGAAAGACTATGTCATCTCAGAGAATAGGGGTTGCAAAGCAAAGACTGGAGAATTGTTAGATCAACTTTATTCTGCAGACGGTCCAGCTTCCCTTGTAATTAATGCAGTAGAATCCTTGAGAATTCCTGCAGTGGAGTCTTACAGAAACCCTGAACAAGTACAAAGAAAATATGAGCATTCAGAGTACTAAGTCTGCTTAGTCTTTCAGCTGGAGTCCTGGGGACACACAGGAGAGAGGAGTCCTGCTGTCCACTTGACCACAGCCCTGCTCACAATGACACCATAACGTCTTGGGAAAGTACTTCGAACTCTGCAGGTTTAAATCACTGTTCTGAGATGCTTCGTTATCTCCAAGCGATTTAATGACATTTTCTAATATTAAATTTTCTCTAAAAAATCCCAGCACAATAACCAGCTCTGTTTTGTGTAAGTACTGTACCTACCGATTTCTAAGTGCTCCTATTGTCCCTCCAGTGTGGGCTGTTCAAGTCAGATGAGGTCACTTGCTCTCAGCCTTGACCAAAGCCTGGCCTTCCAGCCTGATCCTAGGTCATGACACAGCCCCCAGCCTGAGCTGCACAAGTTCCCCCCACAGCTCAGGTACAGAACAGCCGGCGTTTTACAGGACGAGACAGAAGATCGGTGTTCATTCTGTAAAGCAAACTAGCAGGATGTGAATAATAGTAGAACTGAATCAATATGGTTTGTTTTTCACTAGAATTTCTGTTAATGCTACTATATTAATGTAAATCTGAGCAGAGTGTTTGCTTTCATATTTCAGCACATTAAACATCATTGTTATTAACTTATTCCCTTTAAATTCTCTCACTGGACATCACAGTACTTCACTGCCTGGAAGTCAAAGTAGGTAGAGTAGATAGCTATACATTATGTGCTTATAGAACATTAGTGGTTTGACTTTAAAATGCACATAATTTCAAGAGCAAACTGTTTGGCACAAATGAGAGGCTCCTTCTCCTGGGCTGACCTGTAGAAGCTGGTCCCTGTACACCTCCCTCTGAAGCCTGTTACTGATGTCTTACCTAATGCAGTCGATGAATCTCGAGGGCTGTGACAGTCCACATTCGGGGCTCGTTCAGGTCAGCTGCTGGAACAAAGAGAGTGAAGAGAGAGGCTGCAGGGAGGAGTGAGGCCCAGTTGATTTACTGAGCGGCATCACTCCCATCTTCATTAACGCAGCTGGACAGCTGACACTAACGCCTGACACACTGCAGACATCTAACCCGGAAACCATTACATCTTTCCCTGGAGGTCAAGAGTGAGCCTTATGTCTCTGTCCTTTAAATTGGATGTGTGGCTGACAGCCCCCCATAATAGGTGCAGGAGCTGAAATACGGAACCCGGGCTGATTCCCGTATGACGAGGCCTCTCAAACAGCTGAATATTCAACGATGTATCGTGTCATATTTATATTTAATCATCATTACCAGGTTTTAGTGCCTGTTTGATAAATGGTATCTAAAAAGATTGATGCTTTGTTGTTAAACAGCTGTGCAAAATATTGTGGCCAAAAATGATAGAAAGTCAGAATCCCTGCAGCAGCAACAGTGATTACAGTCTACAAGTTCACGTGCACTGTTCTACAGGGTCCTCACAATGGGTCCACACTGGGACAGCTCCCTGCGTCCAGCATCCACAGACCAGAAGCTCTGCAGAAATACTGATTTTACACCATCAATCTATACCCTGCCCTGTCCACCAAGCTATATCACCTATAGCGAATCATATTCTGTTTAAGACACACAAATGTGATAAATAGATATAAAACTGAACTCAACTTTTATGTTAAAGTTCTTATGTACCGTATAGAACTGTAGCACAGGCTTCTAAGAGGCTCTTGGTTAATTTGCCCTTTTCCTTACTCTTCCAGTCAGACGCTGAAATACTTGAATGAATTGTTAACTTCTTCCAAAGAAATCGAAATGTATGTATGTATGTGGCCATTTTTGAAAAAGCTTTCCCAACAAGATGACTTATTATAAATATTGAAATCGATTAGTGTGACAGCTGTGCAGTGGGGCCATGTCCCTGCAAAGGAGAAGAAAACATTTTGAGAAACATGGGAAAACAGGCCCTGCTTCCCAGAAACCACACCTAGAATACGTGTGTAGGGCCATGGTCTTGCACACAGCACACAGACAGCACACCAAGCGCTACAGTTCCGCATCTTTGAGGAGAGTTACCCTGCGGCCATTGGACAGGTCTGCCAGCACCTCAGTTATACTTTACAGCCAGAGGCAGGACATACGCCCTGTTGTCAAGACGAGAAGAAGTGTGCTTGTCTCTCAGGCCTGCTGTGCCTCAGCCCACACTGACAGCAAGCACCAGCACAGCGTCTTACCCTGGTAAGCAACACAGAGAGGCCATGCGTGCACCTCTTTCATCCAGCTCCCTTAAAGGGCCACTTCCTCCTTCTGAGGGTCACCGCGGTAACCCAGAGGCCATAGTTGAGCGCCCAGAGCCTCCTACACCCTGGACAGGACATAGGAGTGGCCCGCCAATCGCCAGGCCAGTCAGAGACGCGATGGATACAGCAGGAACCAGATGGACAGTATGGCATAAAGTCTTTTAAACAATGAAAGATGAATTGTCATGTTGCAGGCTGGAGGCATATACTGTGCTTCAGTCTGGTTAGCGGGCAGGACAGGTCCAGGATTCCTGTCCTGCCTCTGAACGCACACGGGCTGAGTCTAGAGTCTTCTCCAGCTATTCAGTTTACCTCAAGCATCCAGCACCACAAACTCCACGTCACCCCAAGATTTAGATCTCTTTAGAAAGAAGACAGCGCAGCTCGGCCTGGACCTGGAGCTCAGAGAAACCAGGCAGTCCCAGCCAGAGCATGTCCACAGTCTTCGGGGTGAAGGCAGCACCGGCAGAGACAGTGTGCCATGAACAGAGCACACTGCTGCTCTGCACTCGGTGGAGACGAAGGAGCAGCTTTGACCAGCAAGACAGAGCTGTCAGACCTTCACTGACTTGCTATGAAGTGCGACTCAACAGAGCATTAACATAACACGACGTGCGGAGAGGCCGAAGAAACATCAAACACATTCCAGAGAGCGTTAGAACTGTGGGGTTCGTTTTACTTACATCTAAATAATTGCATCCATTAAAACAAAGGATGTTCCCAGTACACATCTATCAGGTATCTTTTGAGAATATTGCCTTTGAATGAAGTGGAACCATAATTAAAAGGAAAACTAATTTGCACACTGCGAAGCAATTATCCCAGACTACTCTCATGCCAATAAAATTCCAATATACCAAACACATGAGGAAAAGATTAAAAAGCCAGTTATTTGCAGGCTAGAAAATGCGAATGGAAAAACAGAGTGATAGATATTATTTAGAGTGGCTCAGTGGTGCAGGGGTCAGCATTGCTGCCTCGCAGCGCTGAGGCCCTGGGTTCAATTCCAGGAGTGCCGTCTGTGTGGACTTTGTATGTGCTCTCCATGTTCATAGGGGTTTCCTCCCACAGTCCACAGACAAGCTGGCAGGTTGGCTTCTAGGAAAACTAGCCCTGGTGTGAGTGTGTACCAGTGTCCTGCTGTGGACTGGTATCTCGTCCTGGATTCACCCTGCCTTGTGACCATCCCTCACCCCGGCTCTCCTGCGACCCTGTACTGGGGAAAGCAGTTAGAAAATGGATGGATATATTATTTAGAGAACAACAGGACTGGACTGAAGTCGCTACAGCTTTGCCTTGGTGAGGGTCCTTTGGTTTGTAGCCACTCTGAGGCAGAGCTCGGGCTCGATCCTGAGTCCAGGACACCCAGCCCCCAGCCCTGCACACACACTCTGGCCTGTCAGTTCCCAGCACACAGTGCTTTCAGGAGAACAAGGCCCTGTGTGGAATTTAATAGCCACACTATATAAAACCTGCTTGCAGAAACATGCTCAGACCATGGCAATGTAGCCCAGCTATAAAATGGGTCATTCGCTGCACAGTGCTTGTTAAATCTAGAAAATAAAGCACCCTCCCATTAACAGGCCATCATTTA
>NC_090705.1:667500-717500 GCF_040954835.1 Lepisosteus oculatus | reverse complement strand
AAAATAAGCTTGCTAAGTGGTCTGCCCGATGAAGATTATTACTATTATACGTCTCCTACAGAAATTCAGCTTTTCCTTGTATAAATATAAATGCAGTCTAATTCACAATTGATCAAATATATGATAATTATTTAATGCATAATTTCAAAAAAGTGGGAGAAGAATGAAATTAACACAAGGAAGGTCAGTTCAATAGGTTTAAAGACTGAACGCTTTCAAAGAGGAACAGAAGTGGCTGAAATCGAAGCACACTACTGCCTGTTTGTTGTGTTCAACACTGACAACAAAGAAGTAATACCAAAGACACTTTCCTGTCTTGGGCTGAAAAGATGTAAAATCATAATAACAATATAAATGGCTCTTGTCAAGATGATGAAGAGTTTTGAAGAGAAGACATGCAAACTGATTGAACGCATAACACACTGTTCTGAAGCTAACAATTTATTTTCTACTAAATATGTTACACTTCATTTCGGAATATTGTGCCACATTATATAGCCAATTTGTTACACAATTTACATTTAACTCCTTCTGCACTGACTTGTCATCATGAAGGAGCTGATTGTGAATAGAGCTAGGGGGTATTTTGGATTGTGCAGACCAGGACGACTTAATGACAGCTCTGTATTTTCAGCAAAAGCCTTCTTAAAGGCACAGGTTTTGAAATATTTAGATCGTTAAGAGCCACAAGCAAACACATTAATAGTGCTTTGTTCTTGGTAAGACATGCATTTCACTTCAATTTTTTTAATGTCTTTCAAAGTACGTAGTTTAAAAGTGTGTTCTACAGTGCCAGTTGTTTATTATTCTGAGTTAATCCTTTAAACAAACAATTTCACAAGCACATAAAAAACTCAAGTTTATCAAATTGTTCTCTTTTTGCTGCGTAAGAAGACACCGTTTGAGTATAACATTAAGAGATAAAAACAAACAGTTCCCTTTCGTTGATCTTTGAGGACAGAGGTAAAAGGAATACCCCCCAAAATAATACCGCACCACCTTCAAATGAAAAAGTAATATATTAAAACAAAACCATTGCAACACAGCGATTAAAACGTGTGCTCAATGTGTTACCTATGGAATGAACAACGATATTCCAAATCACAAAACAGGAAATCTAGTCTAAACTCCCCCCAAATGACTCCTCTGGTAATTCACAACATCCTCACAATCCCTACAATGATTCTATTACAATATCTTTATTTCCCTAAATAAATTTACTTGATGGCACCATTTAATTTATTTTGGTTCAGTTTAGGGGCCAGATGGCATTAGAATCATTTACTTCACCTTGTTTTGTTTAATTACTACAATCAACTCTCTATTTTTCAAATTAATCATAAAGTAATTTCATTAGTTACACAGCAGGCTGTTGAATTATTAGCATTTTAACAGTTTGCAAACAATTAAACTTTATTTGAACCTTAAAAATTTGCAGGGTGGAACATTATTACAAGATTTAGTGACAGATTCTGAGTACACAAAAATAACAAGGTGGAAAGCGATTCATTATTGACTTAATTCCGTTATAATTATCTCTACAATCATTCCTTAAAACACAATGGTGGAAAAAGGCACAGATTTATGTGGAAGGAATAAAAGGAATTATTATGCAATAAACAAAAACATTAACAATACCTTGTTCAGAGGTACCAAGGCTGATAATATATATATTTCATTTTAATTTCAATTTATTGGTTTAATACCACAGGACTATCAAATTTAATCTTTCTAATATAGTTTCCATTTAGGTTGCTTGCTCAGTCTGGATATGTGTGTAATTACTATGTGCACTATTATACACCAGCTAATGGAATGAAACAGTTCGTAAATGACTGTGGACGTTGTCAAATACACCATCACAGAAATGCTGGTAAATGAAATGAAACGCAGTCATGTGCTTCAGGTATGTATTTTTTGAAGTCTTCTGAATAAATTATGATTTGAAACAAAATATATATTAATGTTACTTTTGAGTAAGGAAATTGTGCAACTTTTCAAATAACGATTCTTAAAGGATGTGTTTAACCATTGAGTCAAAACCTGTTGTTGGACAGACAAGCGAAAATATAAAAACAGGATGCCCCCCTGACTTCTTTGTTTTTGTCATTAAAGTTTTGTATATACTGTATAATATCAACATTATATTAAATGATTTTATGTGGAAATAGGTCTTTAAAAGTGTAATTTAACTCTGAGGACTATGTGTGTGATAATGTGAACTAAACATCAAATTACTTTAATTTAGGGGCTTTCTGAACCTTTATTTATTATTGTACTGCTATTATATTTGTGCTATATAAAGTTAATTTTATATATCAAATATACCATATTAAAAAGTAAAATCCTTAAGAGAGCTATGGCTCATTTATCTGAGAAGCTAAAAACCAAGCTGAGAAAAGAAGAGTCAAACTGTGTCACTCACAACCGAGCTGTGTAATATAAGAAAACGATTAAAAAGGATTTTAGCCCGCATGATATTTTCCCTGACTGACACCCCGCCTCCTGGCTGAGCAGGACAGACACAAAGCAGGCTGGGAAGGGTCACTGAGAGGAGGAGAAACCCATATCAGGATTGGACCTCTGCTGCCACCTAGTGTTGAATTCTGTTGTTTCAAAAAGCTGATGCAGCACATGGACACCCGAGATCGTCACTCACAGTCACACACTGTTCCTTTACACTGTTTCTTGATAAAAAAATCACTTGCCAAGCAAATCATTAGCAGCCAGTTCACAGAATCCAACAAGAAGCTTTATTTTAAAAAGACACTGGAGAGATACTCTGTAAGAAGAAGCTGGAGTGAAAACAAAATGGTTTAAAGAACAAATGGCACTAAATTATCTGTTTAGCAAGCATTCAAAAATAAATAGAAATTATTTTTATATATTATGCCAAAAGATGCAAATTTTACTGTATCTCATTTCAATATGACCTGAAAAACAATACTTGTAAAGAGATAAAATCCGGATTATATGCAGGCTGATGCTTTCGAGCTAACCGGCTCTGCTTGAGCTCATCAAGATTGATAGCTGATGCATTTGAATTAATTTCATGAGCAACATGTTACAGGAATAGTACCGTCCCTTTCTCTGGGGAAGATAAGTGGTGCAGTGCAGAAACCTCACAGCGGACGTGTGGTGTGATGAGGCCCGGCTCAGGAGGCAGGACGTCCCAGCAGCCCCTGTCCAGACCCGGGCGGCTCCACTCCTGACGTCACTCTGGCAACAATATTCATATCTTTAGCAGCAACCGTCACGGCAGGTTAGACACAACATTAAAAAGGTCTGAAAAAGACAAGCACAGATCAAATGGACCGCAGACGACGTGCAGGTGGGACAGGCATCCAGCTGGCAGCGTCATGCTGTACAGCAGCACAGCGGTCTCCTGTGTGGCCATAAGCAGTGGTTGTTTCTAACAGAAGAGCAGGATTCAAACATACTTACCGGAGCTGCCTTATATATCGTACATCTCTGTTAAATACGCTTTGGGCACGATGCCGATACAGCCCTTCGCCTCTCCAACCCACCATCCGAAACTCTGGTACTCCTGTGGGAAGAACAGTCCGCCTTTCAATACTCACACAGCCAGAACCCACAGAACACCAGGCTGTCCAGAACAGGCTGGCGCTCGGTCGAATTTCACAGTGTATGATTTTTTTTAAATTGCTGACTTGTAATCTGGATTCTGTTTTTTTAAAGGGCACATTGTGTTGAGCCACTGTTGAGTCAGTAACACTAGTGAACCAAATGAGCGAAATCTGGCATGCCACACTCAAACCATTTATTTCGAAATGCCTACTCTTCCCAAACAAACTGAAAAACTGTTTCATTTCTTTTTTACTTTAGCAGGAGACATTTATTTTCAAGAACCAGCTGTTGCCAGTGAGTGAAAAACCTTCTCAAGTCCAATTTTATAAAAGAAAAATACAATTGATTCCGAAAAAAGCTTTAATGTAGCATGTTCCCTTTTATCTTATCTGAAAAGAGATTCCCGTTTGTATGAATCTCCCACAGTCTCCACCTGAAAAACTAATATGCTCAAGCCTGTTCTGCATTCAGATGCTATAAAATGCACAGGGAGAGAGCACTGAGCAGAGCCGCAGATATCATGTTAATGAAGAACATGTGTTCCCTAGTGGAGCAGAGATTCTCTCAAGGTCAGCATGAGCAGACCATAATCAAGAACAGATTACTTAGCTACTACATGCCAGGCTGAGCCCGATTATTTAACTGGTGAACACACGAGGCAGACATCTTCCTGACTGAACCACGCAGCATCTCCGAAAGATCTAGCAACAGAGCCCCTTCCAAGAAATATTAAGAGATCAATGTTCTGAAGTGCTTTAAAAAAGTGAAGTATCTCTTCACCCCAGTTGAAAGCACGACCTGCATGAACAGTGTTTAGTAAAGCCTGCAAATGAAAACCACCTCTCTCGCCAGCCGGGCAGCGGAAAATGAAAGTGAGGGCAGACAGGATGTGAGCCCTGGACAGAGTGGGGAGGGGGAGGGGGAGCCCCCTGTAGCACCCGGTGTGTCCTGGACAGAGCAGGGGGAGAAGAGCCCCCTGTAGCACCCGGTGTGTCCTGGACAGAGCGGGGAGGGGGAAGAGGAGCCCCCTGTAGCACCCGGTGTGTCCTGGACAGAGTGGGGAGGGGAAGAGCCCCCTGTAGCACCCGGTGTGTCCTGCACTGTGAGGGCAAACCAGCGCCATGTGAGACAGTGGGCACAGCGCACGCGTCTGTCTTCAGGGCATCACTGGCGCTCATGTGGCTTGAGATGAGGAGGCGTTCAGACAGTGGGTTTTAAAACCTGCACTGGGTATAGACATGCTGCTTTCCCTCATACAGCTGGCACAGAGAGGCCCTCTGCAGCCCAGGCTGGATCGCTGCTGTTCTCTGCATGGCCCCAAGAGCAACACGGACTCCAGTTAAACCCATTACACCCCACTGCCGAAATGTTAAAATAGCAAACACTGAGACGGTTTGGACGGCGACCAGGTATGGAGTCTTAATGCATTACAGAACCATTCAGCGTCTTGCAGAGCCTGTTTTCAATTTGTATTTCATTTTGTTTTATTATGAAGCTTGTCTCTTGGCATTAAAATTATAAGTAAATCTTTATCCAGCTTCAGGATAAATTCAGGGTATCGATTCCTCTTAAAAACCCAGCCTTTTCCCTTAAAGGACAGGTGGCAGACGTGCAGGAACGTGGCCTGATACTTCTGTTGTGAGAAAGAGTCACTGCAAGCTGTTGGGTCAGAGGAGCTCGAGGAGTATTCTGGCTGTCTGTTGCAAGGTATTATGTGTGGTTTAAACAAACAGGAACCACAGACTTCATGCAAATCATTCAAATCACCGCAAAAAAGTCGCCTACTCACCTAAATTAGTTTTTCAAAAATGATAAAATGTTAGGCCTAAAATCTTTATCGTTTCACAATAATGACATTTAACTCTCAGTCAACAGTCATGGTGTCTCTTTCAAAGTTTGTTGAAAAGACTACAAACTGCTTGACGGTTCCGCGGTTGTTTAAGTGAACAAGTGGGGAAAGGTCTCAGGTCAGGGACTAACAGTAGACCACTGAGAGTACTAGGCAGGCCCAAGTAAGATAACCTCATTGATATAAAAATAGAAAAACTTGCCTTCTCTGCCTGTACAGCACCATATCTTACCCATCTTCCCTTGTACAGGAGTGCTGTTATGTATCAGCCATCTGGCTTCCTTCAGTAAGCAAAGATCCTACACATCAGTGTGTAAGAATTACATCAGTGAAATTAATAAAGCAATATAGAGTCCTTTAATCTACAGGAAATAGGACTCGTCAATTTATCAGACATATTACCTCCTTTCGCAGGATATGTAATTATTTTCTATCACTCATGCACTGTAAGAGTACATTATGTGGTTACTGGGTTATTTCTGCATCTGACAGCGGCAGGTTTATTAAAGCTCAGATTCCCTCTCGCCAGAGAAGCGGCTACACATGAGTTTACTGCTGGTGTATATCCTCTATGTGAAAAGTGGTATCTAGGAACATGAAAATATACCCATTGATTTTAATCACAAAAGCCTACAGATCCACAGACTGCAGATCACAGTGCCCAGCTCTGCAGCATCATGGGCTTTGCTGATTCACACTTCGACTGCAGAGGAGCCTTCGCTAATTTGATCGTAACAATTACAAACCCCAACTTGTAGTATGTTTCACCATTATATCCTCAGAGCATAAAAATCATACTATTTATTATAAAATATTTTGCAGGAGATGAGTGGCCTTTTCAAAATTAATGTGACTCTTTAAGTTTTCACTTAATTATCCATTATTGGTAATTCACTGAACCACAACTTTTTTCTTTCCTAAAAATGATTTGCAAAAAAAACAGGCTGGTTATCCTCACAGTTTTCAGTCTTTAATTATAGTTAGAACCATTATCTGTGAACATATCAGAAGCAGGCAAACACCAAATACAGTAAATAAAAAATACAACCGATGCTTTTATAGCTTGGGGCCTCGTTGCTCTGCTGTTTTGGGGACCAGCTCGTCAGACACAAACACACTGGCTCATCCGAACTCTCAGTCCACACCTTCTCCTTGTGTGGGGTGTGAGCTGGAAATCTACAATTCTCTAGACCTTTCAGATACTGTACTGTTTACAGTGAAATACAATGAGAAAATCTTTTTGGGAAAACAATACAAACCTACTGTGTGCCAGACTGTAAACCTGGCAAAGGGAGATGGACGACATCTACAATGCAAAATCAAACTCCAGGTAAAAAGTCACCTCCAGGGGTAATTTGCTTAGATGTACCTCGGGCTTACTGCTACCTTTCTGTATGATTTAAATAAGCATTTTGAATATCTTTTAATAAAAAAGAAAAAAACATCAAATTAAATTACATGTGAAAAAAGTCAAGTTATTGTTTAAAAATAATTTTAGAATGCATCGACATTATAAATTCCTAACTACATTAAATAAAAATAATTAAAAAACGTCCCTTGTAACTCGTTTAAAAATATTTACCAGGAAATTCAACAGACTTGTAAATTCTTACTTTATTTTTTCAATTGGAGTAACATTCATGCTGACAGCCCGAGTAATCAAACGGCAATAGTACGTAATGAAACACTGTGAACTGCAGTGTAACTCTGACACTACCCATCAAGAGCCTGTAGCATAAGAGATGCCTTTCAAGGGGGAGAGTGCAGAAATCTTTGAAGTGAGATTTCAGCACAAACAGGAAGCTGAAGCTGTGAGGAAAACCAGGGACCGCGCTAGGCTGCAGAAATGACAGGCCTACAGGACCAGGAATTAGCACACCTAATTTGTCCAAATTAAAAGTAAAGTTGTCAGAGACCCCAGCGTGATGTCAGGAAAAGTTAAGAGACAGCGGTGGAGAACGGCACATTTGGAGCTTCACACCCTGTCTGGGCATTTCTGAAATGTGCTCAGGAAAGCCTAATGAGGCTGCTCCAGGAAGTGAGCACAGAGCTCCCATTCTGCAGCGCTTTTCCCAGCACCGGTTTTCCATGGCGACACTGGGTCCCAGTCGGTGTGCCTCCCACCCTTCACTCGCCGGCTCTGGGCACCTGGGGGCACATCCTCTGCTGGACAAGGACCAGAGCCACAGCAGCTGCATTCTGCCAGTACTGGCCAGCTCTTTTTACTGGGCTCAGGGCCTTCAGACGCACACAATGACTCTGCTTTAGGAAAGTGCAATAAACACCGAGATGCATAAGATCATAAGAAAAGGTCTGTCTCCGACGTCCCCTGTCTGAACAGAACGATTAGTAGAAACCAATCGAACGACGACGCTCTGCAGTAACGATCACGCTGGCGGGAACCAAGGGAGTCACTCTGACTTCCTGCGAGAGCTGTGACAGAGACCCGGCACTGCTGCAGGACACTTTCTCAGCTTGGAGGGACAGAGACAGCACGCCCATTCTAACCCTGTCCTGTGCAATTCAATTTTACAGTACAGAGATTTTATATATTAAATTGCCCAGGGGGGCAATTTAACAACGCTCTGCTGAGGGATGAGGAATATTCGGGTGTGTAACTCTACAGTGTTCGGATCTGAGTGTAGCTTTTCTAAAGTGAATTTGTGCAACAAGAAGATAAAACCACTTTTCTCACAGAGGCAGTAGGGGAGGAACTGGAAAAAAATATCCCCAGTAGATTTTAATGACCAGATTTGTGATTCCTCCCCCCAAAAAACATACAGTATTCCTCAATACAGAAGGGCTTGCTGAAACTCAGGATGTCAGGCATTGTCCTACACTTCTTTTGGAGTCTGTCACCTGAACAACCCCAAACAATCTACTACATTATAAATATACAGTTTTACAAAAAGTGTACTTCTTATGTGATCCTTCTGTATGTTAAATTTTCTAAAGCAGTTTTCATTGAGAAGCTGAGATAAAGAAAAACTATTACAAGAACAATCATATTCTGGATGACAGCCTAAGATAAAAAAATAACTAGATCTATTCCTGTGCATAAAATATTAATAATTATCAGTACTGAATAATTATGGATTATTTTCAATGATTTAAAAAAATGAAAAAAGCCAAAAAAAAGTGGTAGAAAACCTAAATGTTAAATATTAAACAAGAAAACAAGCAATTTTAAAACAATACATTGTTAAATATAGTCGGAAAACACTGCAGCCTTTTTTAAATCAGCCCAGTTAAATTCTGTATCTTTCAAATATGTGTGCTTGTTATGCTGTCAGTCCTTATCTATGATCCAAGCAGTTCTAAATGCACATACTTTAAATACATAAAGTACGGCAGCCTTTGAAACCCTCCTCGTGCCCCTGGTTCTTAAGAGCTCCTGTGAGGAGAAGCCCAGACGACAGCTAACTGGAACTCGTACTCACTTCAGGCACAACCAGCTGCTACATGTCTGAACTGAGCCCAAGCTGAGACAGCAACCCTGGGAGAAGTGCTTTCAGTATTCCTAACTACTGAGGGCTAAATTCCATTTAACAAGCTCACTATTACTAAGCGTTTTTAAAAGGCAAGAGCATACAAGCGAATGTATTTTCACAACGTGTAGAAGATGGGGATGAGGTCTGGGCACTCCTGTTTCCGAGCTGTCGCTGCTGTAAGATCACGGGATGGGACACCAGTGACAGGAGCCGCTGGTTCACCCTGAGGCGATGAAGAGAGCCACAGACTCACCAAGACGATGGGAGAAAGATTCATACTGAGCAATATTGAACAGCATTGCCACCCAAAGGAGATGTACAAGTCCCCCCAGATTCAGGGTGAAATGGGAGGGTTATGAAGGGAGAAAACTAAGCTGGTGCAACGAGCAGCAGATCAGTCGCACTTTCACTGTGTTTTCACCGCGTCCCAGACTCCTCCGTGCGATCAGGCCTGCTGAGGAGCAGCTGGAGCGGTTTTTCTAAGGAAAAGCTGTCCTTCACAGCAGGCCTTTCTGGTGCAGGTGAAACAAGCCCACTGTGCCTCTATTGCTTGCAAATGTTCTCTGCTTAGTTTAAAGTTACACATCATCACACGTCCTCACTGTCGTAGAGCTCACGGCTGGCGGTAAACCTGACCCATATGTCTTCCTAGATAGGAACCAGCTTTCACGCCTTCCAGGATTGCTCATTACGTCTAAACAGTCCAAAACACAGGAAAAAAAAACAGAGTCCTGCCTGAACTCCAAATGTCAAGGCTGCTATTAGAGAAAGATTCATATTCTGCTGTAATTAAAACCCCTCTAACAATTCAGGCTTTGTTCACTGAAGCCACCAGAGAGACCTCCAAGGTGAAATTACGACAGCAGCACTGAAACACCTACAGATATTGCTGAAATAAGTAGGCTGCTGAAATCATCAGATTTAAGGATGACAATACAAGCTCATTAAAAATGATTTCAAACGGTTTTCTTGTGCAATTTCTGCACAAAAAAGGTGTCGCTCTTAGCCAGTGATCATGATATGATACGATTAAAATAATTTTAACCTGTGCAGGAGATTCAGATTATTTCAAACTATGATATAAATTACACAATCTATCAAGCAACTGAGAAAGGGAAAAAAGCAAAAAGAGAATTGAACATAAACAGAAGCTTTAAAATCACTAACGCGCACAAGAACCTATCCCCTCTCACGCCACTAGATGTCGCAGTTGAATGTGAAAAGATCCGCGCTGTCTGCGGTTTTCTATCGTTCGTGTGTCCCACTGCGATAATGGCATGCAGGGACTGTGCAGCAGATTGAACTGAGGGTGAAGAGTTCACAGCAAAACCGCGACTGAGATAATAGTTTTGCTGTGTCAAATGATAATCGAATCTTCTGAGGCAGCTCAATGCAGTCTTCCTACCATTCTGCATTTCCACTATCTGACATCAGCTTCATGCACAAGAGTGCCAATAAACCTGAACAGGACAAGCCAGTGTCAATTTGCAGCAATTGAGAGCTCACTTGAAGTTCACTGGGCAGCAGAAATGTCTCCTGCAAGCTTTTGAGAAAATTATCTGGATCTTCTTTTTCATTGTTACTATTCAAAGGCAGCCTTCTGCCTCTCTCTCTCTCCCCTTTCCTCTGAACAGAGCCCAGAAACCCGACACACAGAGGCGATAGGGTGTCACGCAGATGTGGTTGTCGAACCACTCTAATCACACTACCCCCCCTGCTAAAATTACTCACACAGATCAAAGGCTCGTAAAGGCAATAAAACATGTCTCAGCCGCTGATATGCCAGACACTTCCACTGGCTCTGCCTCCATGTGCTCTAGAAACTGACATTCACTCTGCTTACGACTCCTAACAACACTTTGTCTGCAGCCGTGGAAGTGTTTGGGGTGTGTTACGGCTGTGGAAGTGTTTGGGGTGTGTGTTTGGGGTGTGTTACGGCTGTGGAAGTGTTTGGGGTGTGTGTTTGGGGTGTGTTACGGCTGTGGAAGTGTTTGGGGTGTGTGTTTGGGGTGTGTTACAGCTGTGGAAGTGTTTTGGGTGTGTTACAGATGTGGAGATGTTGCAGCTGTTTCAGCAAACACGCGGGTGCTGTGCAACAGCACACGAAGGATCAGCAGGCCGGCGTCACACAGGCGCGAGAAGCGGCCCTGAGAGAGAGGAAGAGTGGGAAAATGCCGGCACAGTGCGGGCCGATCTCAGGTTTCGACACTCCTCCCCCGGCCTGCTGCAGTACCGCAGATTCTGGCTCCTTTCCTCTTGGCTCCTCCCATCCCGCTGTTCCCACGGCCGGTTTCCGGGCCGACGGCGTGCCTGATTACCTTGCTGAGGATGTAGATGGCGTCCCCTCGCTTGAAGGACAGCTCGTCCGGCTGGTCCCCCGTGCAGTCCCACAGCCCCTGGTAGTAGCTCTTGTAGTCTGTGCTCTTGTTCACTAGAAATGGAGATAAAGACGAATGATACACGGCTGGAAGACTTACGATTTTTAATCGATTTCAAACAACTAAAATTTCTTACACCCCCATCCTCTACCCCAGCCATAGAGAACACATTTCCATTTAAACGGCAATGCCTGCGAAAAAAAAAAAAGATAATTTTGAACTTCACACCTTTTTAAAGGTCATCTCTATTGAATAGAATTTTTTCACAACCTTCCGATGTCACCCAGTATAAATGTTTGTTACCGTAATGTTACGGTCCTCTAAACGAAAGAAACATGGAATTTTAAAGGGAGACATCATAGATCCTGAAGGAATGAAATGACAGGATACGGCCGGATATGATGACAACAAACTGTGCTTATTTTCCCAGTCCTAATGAGGAAATAAGCACGTTCTATGAAGCAGGTAGCTGCTCTTCCAGGAGACTTTCCTGAGGACAGGAAACACGATTCTTTCTTCACACTGAAGGCTCATTCAAAATCGACAATCACAAGGAAAACTGAGAGGCACACACAAGCAGCCCCGCCCTGCACTGCAGCCCTGGAGTTGGGGTGACCAGCTGTTCCTGGGTGCTGGAGGGCTCTGACCCATCACTGTGGGCCTGCACTCCCCCTCCAGATCTGCTGCGAAAAGAAATGACTTCACCAAGATGACTTCCAGCACGTGCCGTCATCTACCTCAGGGCTCAGTGGTCTAACCAGTGTCTCAGTGGTCTAACTGGGCTCAGAGGTCTAACTGGGAGCTCAGTGGTCTAACCAGTGTCTCAGTGGTCTAACTGGGGCTCAGGGGTCTAACCAGTGTCTCAGTGGTCTAACTGGGGGCTCAGAGGTCTAACTGGGAGCTCAGTGGTCTAACTGGGGCTCAGAGGTCTAACCAGTGTCTCAGTGGTGTAACTGGGGCTCAGAGGTCTAACCAGTGTCTCAGTGGTGTAACTGGGGCTCAGAGGTCTAACCAGTGTCTCAGTGGTCTAACTGGGGGCTCAGAGGTCTAACCAGTGTCTCAGTGGTGTAGCTGGGGCTCAGAGGTCTAACCAGTGTCTCAGTGGTCTAACTGGGGGCTCAGAGGTCTAACTGGGGGCTCAGTGGTCTGACTGGAGGTCTGGTGTGGTGTGCTCTGCTGTGCTCGGAGCTGGCCAGCAGCAGGCAGCACCAGACCTGTTTGCTCTCTCCGTGCGGAAACGCTGCAGCAGGAGCAGCTCGACCCCCTGGGGCTGGTCCTGGTGACTGACAACAAGTCGCCGTCTTGTTAAAAATGGGCAGACAACCTCATAAATGATTCATTTATTTTAGTTATGCTTGTTTTATTTTCCTGCACAATAATTTCATTTCGCTGTTACATCCGAGGATTTAGAAGTAACGGAGGTTACGTAACATCATGCTACTTTTATTGCACGAAAAGCTCAGTTTCCTTTTTTTACCCCACAAACCTTTTGCTTTTAGAAATATTTTATTCCAAACCTGGCTAATTCAGCAATTACCACTTTCAAAAATGACTGCTAAGAAACACTTGCTGCTTCTAAAAGAATCACGTATATGATTATGGAATTACATTATGCTTGAAATACAGCTGCCACAGCTGATGGCCATTATAATCAGGCCACTACTGCAAATCGGCCGGTTGTCACATTATGGTACAAACGTTTATGATCCTCTTCCTTAATGACCTGTTGAGGACTGTGTCCCCTGGGAGAGACTTCCTGCCACTTCAAGAACAGCGACAGGTTGTGCTGTGACAACCAAGGAGGCCGTTACAATCATTCTTTTGAGGAGCCAACATGGTGAAGGAGCGACTCGCTTACACCGTCAGGATTTTACTCAGAGCCTCATTCCAAACAGGAGAGCCTGCAGACAACTTGCAAATGTCATGTACATCAAAGTTTGTGTGATACATTAACATGGGCATACTGTATCTGTGTGCCACTGCATCCTGAACTTTGGTCTTTTCTTCTCTTTAGCTCCAGTGAAGCTCCTCAGTTCCTTCAATATTCTGAGACATTCTGAGTGGAGAAAATGTTGCAGCAAAACAGTTCACATTCAGGCTGGGCGAAGTCAGCACGGTCTGAAGACGTTTAGACTTCCTAGCATTTAAAAATAATCTGAAAACATGATCAGGGCCCCCAAATCCTTTTTACTATCGATAGGCAAACAAAACGTGTCTCCAGTTTCTGTGCCAAAAGACGCATCTTAATTGAAACGTAAATAAAGGCGATGTCGTACTCAAGTTCATTTGTTTTTGCACCATTGACTGAATGAGCAGATTGAGCGATGGCGTCACACAGAAGGAATGAAAGATGATTAAGGTCCAGCTGCCTATTTCGAACAAGGTCTTTTGAACTGTTGCCACGTCCAGTTTGTAAAACTATTAATTTTTATTTGAATCATTGATACATTCAGTATATAGCTCTATCAAACAAGTCATTCAAAAACACAAAGTAAAACAGATCTTAGTAGCAGATCTGGCTCAGAATTCAGATGGTGGATTACAGCTTTACAGGTGCATAGAGGCAATAGCACTGGGACCGAAAACAGTGACAAGAGCACAGCCTTGATTCTGCACTGATCAGCTGCTGAGTGGACTCGTACAGCAGCAGTGCTGGAGCTCTCCTGGCCTGGAGGGGCTAGGCCCTTCCCTGAGCAACAGCGACATCCCCAGCCTGAGGAACAACCACACCCCAGATCAGGTCATGTGTGCTCCACCCCAGAGCTGATGGTACCCCTCTGTTTTAACGCTGCAGCCATACATTCAATTTCAAACTCTGCACACAAACAGGCACTGAGACTTTAATAAAACCACCTCTTTAAGTTTCTAAGACTGTGATACAGCAGGATTTCAAAATCCTCAGAAGGCATAGAAAAGCTACATCACCAACAGACTACAGCACTCTAATCTTCGCTCATTTATTCTCTGCTGAAACGGACATGGTTTCCATTCACTGGTGTGAATCCCATGAATCAATATCTGTTATTTCTGAAGAGGTTCAGAATTAGGTATGTCTGGCAGAAAAAGAGTGAAAGGATTTACTATGATAAGAAATGCTAAATTAGTAATTTTATAATAGACAAGCCCCCTTGATAATCTGTAATTTCATTATGTGCAGTTCCACTGTGATTACTCACGTTGTACGAACAGATCCCACTGTCTCTAAAGCAGCTGCCAGGGAAATTTAGGCAACAGAGGCCCTGTAATGTTTCACTAATAAAATGAAATATGAAAGTACACGTTGATAGGTTTTAATTAAGATATATAATGGGGAAAAAATGGGGTTGAAAAAATGAAGATGTTTAAAGACCAAATTCAAAGAAGTTGTTTACTAACATAATTCATACTAATACTTATACTAAGCATGCATAAGGGATTTTCACCAGTATAGTATATGTAAAAGCCCTTCACAGAACAACAGAGAACATCTGACAACATACAAGAAAAGTTTATGACCTGAATAAAAGTGAGCCATTCCAGAACAGCAATAAACCCTGGGATATTGTCATTGTGCCGTTGAAATGCAATCACGGAAATCACTGAATCTACCCTGTCTGTGAGTTCTGGGTTTCAGCTGCCCTGCTGAGTCGTGATGAAATAGTGCGGGAGAAGAACTCTCCGATAGTGGGGCTGTCGGCTAACTGGATTTCCAGTTTCATTCCACACTGGAATAGGTGGCTCTGTTCTCTAAAGAATACATGACAGCTGTCGGTATCCTCAGGACTGGACTCTGGGAGAAATAAATCAGTACCTTGGCTGAACATCATTGCAATAACTGTTATTATAAGAATTAGAACAATACGATTTGCACTTATAAAGCACTTTTCATCTGGAAGGACTTCACATATAGGAGGTGACTCACTTCACCCACCCCTGGAGTACTGAAGTGCCACACTGAACTCGCAGTGCACAGCAGATCAGGGCAGGAGAGAGAAACTAGAGGAGCTTCAGAGAGGCCAGGCTGTTCAGCCCAGAGTTGGTTTTAACCGGGAAAGGAGTCAGGGTCTTGGATTAACATCTCATCTGATCAAGGGATAATCAAATGAAACATACTGTAAATACTTCATACATAAATACTTTCTTTATATCCAAGGACTTAATAAGTAGGCTTGGCATGACAAAAAAATAATCTCTTCAAATAGCGGGGAGATTTTAAAAATACAGTATGTTTACTCCCTTAGAAAGCAAACATTTGCTCTTGTAATTGATTTTACATGCAGTAGTCTGAAGTGCATAAAAGGGGGTGAAATATATTCTAGCATTCTTGTGAGAGGTGAGAAGTTCATGTCAGGAACTGCCCAGCAAGAAAGAAATCATCTTGTCAACCTCGCACACTACTTGTGAACCAGGGTACTTGTATTACAAAGTTAACTGTCTCCCAGGGGACAAAGGTTAGTTCTGAACAGATGAGGTGAAAACTACTGCTGGCAGTCAGGCTCCCAGTCCAGCACCTGGGAGTTCACAGCAGGGCTGGAGAGTGAGCCCAGGTCTCAGTGAGCTCCACAGCCCCACAGACTGCAACAACACCACTGAGGAGCTCACAGCAAATCCTAATTCTAATTCAGTTTCATTAAAAAGTAACAAATCACTATTTTCTTGCCTTTTAAATTAAATTATTTATTTAATTAAATTTATTTTTTATTTGGTTTGAAATAGGATTTTTATGCCTTCCACTTATAAAAGTAATACTCCCTCAAAATAAAAATCACAACAAGGAGGAGAACAAGGCCTTCTATCACACAAACAAGCCCTTACTACTCCAGTCTTCATGCTGAAACACCATGGATCTGTGCCACCAGCCAAGAAACTAAACGGATTTGCGCTAATGAAATCATATCAGCTCGCTGATGTATGCTTCTGAAAGCTACAAGGCTAGCTGGCCCAGGGATGGCTTCCTGTGTGGGAAACTCATACACACCCCCCTGCACCCCCTCTGCCCCCCCTCGCAGCAACCTGTTTAGGACTTCCTGTCAGGGGGGTCTTCCTGAGCACAGCACTCAATTTCCTGTCCACATGTCACAGCAGAAGGAGCTCTGAAATGCTGCTTCCTGCCAGCTCCGCCTGTGTCCACCCTCTCTGACAGCCTGGCTGGGGTGATGTATTTGGTACCTACGAGGGGAAGGAGACCCAGACAACACTTCCTCCCAGGACACAGCTCTGATACAATGGCCAGCCCTGCCTGGACAGGCACAGGGCAGCGGGGAAGGGCAAAGTGCTGATAAGAAGCAGATATTCTCCTCGGGCTCTGTCCAGTAAAGCCTGCCTTATCTGTAGTGGTGCATCCTTGAGCTGGAGAAAACGCACAAGCCTTGTTTTTCACCGCCCTTGGAAACGCAGAGGACCAGAACCCCAGTGGATCAGAGGATGAGACTGGAGCGCGTGCAGATATTTTCTTTTCCCCTGCAGGATTTTCGTTTCTGATAATTAGTTCACAGGCCAATTGGCAGGCAGAGGCAGATAAGAGCATTTCTTCCCCTAACGTCTTCCTGTGAATCTATGTCCTGTTCCCATTTTTATCCTGCTGTCAACAGCCTTTTTCTTCCTCTGTGCTTCTCACCTAGGTCTTCATTTGCGTTTCGTGATAATCATATGCAATGAAGATATGCACGGCCAACATTTAAACAGGCCGCGGATCAATTAGCGGTCTTAAGTTTATCTGATTTTTATCAAAGCAGACAGAGTGGTGGGTCGATGGCGAGAGCTTGTGTCAAGTTGACCTTTTCAGAGACGTCTGCGTTGCTGGTCCCCTGGGCTCCCCCTTGTCCCCTGTCAGACTCTGAATGGCAGAAGTCTGTTCTGCTCAACCACAAAGTATACAAAGATGTCTATATTACACTCTTATAGGTGTGACAGCAACTGTGTGTTGTATTTATAAACTGTCCTTCGGCGGTGACACTTTCCCGATGATGTTTAGCTAATTTATGCAGCCAAATCTCCTTTGTGCAGAAATGAAAGCTAATTGAGTCATTACAAAGTAATTCAGCAAGGAATAACTTGTATAAATTGGCTTACTTTGTAAAGCCCTCTCAAGTGGGTTCTGTGTATCCTAAATAAGGAGGTATTTTCCCTGACACTTAAAGCACACAGTTCACACAGGATTTTAGTAAGGCAGATTAAGAGGATTTTCAAACAGGAAGGCTGCTGGGAAGGGGAGTACGGTCTGAACACAGGAGAAGAAAGTAAAGACTTGATTTCATTACCTGTCACGTTTGAAACAACAGGCTTGCTTGAAACCTCTGGTGTTTTCTTAGGAGGATTAGGCAGGTCTTCCTCTGCGAACAGTGAAAAAGACAACGGTAAGTTCACTGGAAATACTCTATTACCTTTACAGGTAATCTGAAGGAGATACAGCTAAAGAGGTTTTTAAGGTTTCCCACACTGAAAATGCTTTGTCAGGGTCTCGTCTACCTTGGGTGTGGACCCCAGCCCCAGCCCTGTTTATGGAACTATACATAAATAAAACGCATATGAGCGACACAAAGTTATTAATGCTACCTATTTATATTTCAGGCAATAATTAAGATATTTGATTATGAAGCCTGTTATAAAAGTAAAGAAGGAGAGAGAATGTGCTGGACAGAATCATAGCTGAGAGAAGAACAAGGCTGGGGATGAACAAGAAGATCCATCACCAAGTTGCGGGGGCGTGTCCAGTGTGGAGGCGGAGCCCTGCCGGAAGGGCGGCGCCTCGTCTGCGTTGTCCAGCTTTACAGATTTGGCTCAAAGTGATACAAAATAGTCTTCAGAATTTGAACAAATCAAATCATGCAAAGATCCTGTCAGTATTGCAAAAATAAGATGACAAACAAGAGGAGCCTTTCACCAATCCTGCCTGTTGGTAGAAGCTGCGTGATCTGAGGCAGATGTTTCTTGATAGAAGCCAGAGTCTGGGCATCAACATAGTGGCTCGTCAGCTTGTTCCATGCTGTATCTGCTTGCTACCAGCTTAAACTAGCAATTGTTCATACTATATTACACTGAAGGTTTCCTTTTAAAACAGACCCTCACAAACAGAAGAGGCGCTATCACAAATGTCTCTTAGTTTGCAGTGTGTGTTTAAGGATGGATCATGTTGAAATCAATTCCCAATTATGACATTAAATGTTTATAAGTATTGATCTTTCCCGCTCACTCCCTAAGTGAACAGCATTTCATATACATAATGTGCAGAGATTAATAGTCAAGGCTGATGGATGAGTATTGCTCTTCACTACAGTCAGACCTATTAGAATAAAAAGCATCTCACTAATATAAAACCATGCAGCGCACAGTCCCTTCTTGTTCCACTGCATGGGGCACATAACCAGACCACCAAAAAAGCATGCCTGCTGTTTCCAAGATACTTTCTTCTTTAAAATAGAAAGTTTTTGTAACATAATTAATTAGGAGATTACCTTCATAAAAAATTTACTTCCAACTATGCATTTTAAAATTCTTTAAAATTATCTCTATATCATTATGTTCAGTTTAAAAAAAAAAAATCGTGATTTTTCTTTTTTTTTAAATGTGTAACACATGAAAACAGTTCTCTATCTCTCATAATGTATTTTTGTTTCTATATTTCTAGTGTACAGTTCAACTCATGCACACAGTACAAAATGGTCTATTTAAGATTCTGGAAAATTTTCCCCATTGTTCAGTTCCTGAAGATAGTGGAGCTGTCTTCTGCAGAAAACTGCTCTACAGTCTCCTGAACAGTTAATACTCCATGCAGCTCTTTGGCATAGTACAGTCAAACGATTCAGAAGGAACCAAATACAATTAGATTTCCTGGGTTTAAGTTATTTTTATATCTTCTAAGCCAGCAGCCATGTCACCCTGCAACTTACAATTGGCAGCCCACTGAAGCTAAGTAGGTGTGAGCCTGGTCAGTACCTGGATGGGAAAAACTAAGGTTGCTGCTGGAAGAGGTGTTAGTGGGGCCAGCAGGGGGCGCTCACCCTGCAGTGAGGTGGGTTCTAATGCCCCAGTATAGTGATGGGGACACTACACTGTAAACAAGCTCCATCTTTTGGAGGAGACGTAAAACCGAGGTCCTGACTCTCTGTGGTCATTAAAAATCCCAGGGCGCTTCTCGAAAAGAGTAGGGGTGTAACCCTGGCATCCTGGCCAAATTTCCCATGCGTCCTAATAACCCCCCTCTATGAATTGGCTACATTACTTTGTTCTCCGATGGCAGGCGGAGCGACGCTCCGATGGCAACGTCAGCTCAAAGATTTGGTTCAAACCACCAAATGGAGACGGGCGTGCCGACAAGCAGACCCTGCTGATGCGGGATTAACGCTAGGATAAGAGCAGTTATTTTTATATCTTATATAATATATAAGATATAACATAAACCGAAGTTGCTTTGAAAATTCACTTGCAATACTCTCCTTAACATTATGAAAGGTAACAAATTACATGAGAAACTATCTGATTTTGAGGTAATTAACTTGGCTGTAAACAACTAGAGAAAAATGTGTATATACTGAAATCGAAAAAAAAGAGGAATAGAGTGATTATAATTACTTCCTGTTTGTGTTTATTCCAACAAATGTTCCAAGTACAGTAAATTTTGAACAAATTCAAACAAGCACTAGTGACATTTTGCTGGGATGTGAACAGTAACTGGCTAAACACATGCAGGCCCCAGTGCTCGTGTGGGGCACAGACAGCTCTCACATTCTGGCTTCAAGGTCCCGTCCAGTGTAGAGGAGAATATTAAACGCATTGTGCCCTCGGGTTTACTCATGAAGGTCATCTAGTCACACAGAGAAAGCAATACATCCATTATGAAAACATTAAGTCCCTTAATATCTGCACTGTAGACCGTAGCTTTGTAATAACTATATCATTCAGATCAGATTTCTACTTCTTAACAGTAGAAAATGCCTTTACTTGTTTTTACATTTTCTCTTTTCAAAGGGGCTCCAGTAGAGCAATGCAAAGATAAAAGAACAGACACCGCACATCTGGCGGACTAGACTGAACCGTGGATAGCATCTCTGACATTTCGGACCGACCAAGCACTCAGCAAACTTTCAATTACAAGGCTTAGCAAATGTTTAATTTTGCTTTCTAGAATTAATGCACAGAAGTAGCACGTACATCATGTTACTACAGAACTATCGCCGATGATTGATACGCAAAGAAAAAATTCAAACATGGCCATGTTTCTCTCTACGTGCGATTAGTCCGAGGGTCATTAGTCAGGCATTCATACTGTCCTCATCAAGACCAATTCAGATGGTGTAGCAAAGCAGGGGTTGGAAACACGAGTGAGTTCCCCAGGGACGGGGTCATCCCATTGAGGAGAGCCACATTCTCCGGATTCTCCCGGGGAACTCACTGAACTGGCGGCACCTGGACACTCCTGCTCCCTATAAAAGCAGTTCCTGGAGGCAGTCTGAGGTTGTCCTTTCATGGACCCTCACGGTTTAGTAAGACAGTAAGTATTTAAAAAGAGAATTCGGAGATAAAAGTTTTCGTTAAGCACTAAAAATCAGAGAAGACGTATAAGTGGGATAAATCTGGTAGCAGCCTCGGTCCTTTTCCGGGTCGGGACGTCGGTAAGTAAGAAAATGGTTAATGAGCGCACCTGGCCAACCGGAATCGACCGAGAGGTTATTGACTCTGTTTTCTGGCAAAGACACGATTACGGTTCATGTGGAGACCCCTTGCCACGTTATCTAAAAGGGGGATCTTTCACAGAAGCTATTGCATGAACAGAGCTACACCTGGATATATGAATGTCTCAACTATGCAGCAAAAACCCATCGACCTGCCCAGATGGATATGAAGTTCACAAAGGGATTTCTACATCTGCATTTCCAATGGAAACTCTGCAAGGGCTCTGCAAAACAGCAGCTTGAATTTCTCCTGTCCACTGCAGAGGCACGGAATATGCTGAGTACAGATTTTAATTTATAAGTCACACTATACCGTAGACTCATTTTTATGATGCACAAAGTATTTCAAGCAAACAAAGTAAACCGTAATAGCATCACCTAAAAAAACAGGAACCACAAATCTTATCATGTTCATAATAACATCCTCGAAAATATGATCAGACTCTGACTAACACAGACAGACTCCTTGCAATACCAGAGTCTGCCCTGAGCTTCCGCCTTCCCCACTGCGGTCCCATGGATATTCAGAGCAAGAGGATTAATGCAGCCCTGGCCACCCACAAGCATGCAGTACCTAACATACTGTACATGATCTGAATAGCCCTCTAAAGGCTCCCTCTTCTCAGTGACCCCCAAAATTTGAGGGGTGGGGAGGGGGACAAGACACGTCTCTTTCCTTTGTCCAGAAGCCTCAAAAGGCCGCATGGAACTGAAAGAACTAATATTCTTTCAGGGATATTTTTATTCCCAAAAACCAAGAGCTGAAAAGTAAGTCTGTTCAGTATCAGAACAGATCTAAGAGGAAAGAGTTTGATCAGACGTCTCCATGAGGGGTGATGTACTGTACTTGTTACTAGAGAAAGTGAATCACAACTGATTCCTTAGTTTGTGTTCAGTATTTTAAATGCAGAGTTTGTTCAGTGGGCGAGTTAATGGGGAGACAGCCCTACTGTAGCGATTACTACATGTGACAGGACGGACGTGAATACATCAGTCTGAAACCAGACTCAGATACCCGGGCTGATATACCCCCCCTACCCAAGCAGGCATCTGGACTTTGTTAAAGAAAACAATAACTAATCCATTTGCACCTCAATCTACTTGATCCCTACTTGTCCAGATAGGATTAAAAGGTGTGAAAGGTCACTCCTTCACTCCCCTCTGTGACTCACAGGAGCAGGAGTATTAATGATCTACTGGTGCCCTTCCTGTCCGAGCCACGGGAGTGTCATCGATCGGACGACGGAGGTGCTGTGTGGTGCAGATCTGGCCCTGAGGTGAGAAGACGCAGCCCCACAGTGAGCCTGGAGCCAGAACCGGGACAGCGGAGGGGAGATGATGGACGGGAGCCTGTGATTCGGTGGAGCGACAGCAGGGTGGAGGAGCGCTCAGACTCCGGGCCTAGAGCTCGACGAGGCAGAGCTGCATTTCACTCAGACTGTGCTGCAGGACACTGCCCAGCTGTACGCATGTGTACAAATGCAAGTCGCTCGGGATAAAAGCATCAGTCAAGTAACTGAATATCAGTCCGTGACCAATATGCTGGATCTCAATAACAGGTGCCATGTGGATCACGTTCTGTTTTATTCAGTCCTTGCTAAATTCACAAACGCCGTGGGGGGTAAAACAGTTTTTGTGAAAGGCGCGAGGCCAGATGAAAAAGAGGCGGCGCAGCTGCAGGAGTGGAATCGCGTGAAGCTCTTCCTCTGGAACGGCATGGCTCCCTGATGCTCTGCCTTAACCCCAAACCGCAGCAGCAGTGTTTAAACAACTGGCATCCAGCAAATTCCAGAATGATGAGACAATGACAAATCATTCAGGAGCAGTGCAATCTGGTGTGCATCTTGGGAAAATTACCGTCGCGCATCGCCGTGCTGTGGGCGGCACCTCACGTGCGGCTTGCGCTCTTCCGAAACTCTCCTGTGCTGAATCACCGCACCCAGGCACTCAACTCCAGGTCCCACTCGGGACGAAAGCTCTTTCTTTGCTCTCAAAGGGGAGAATGCTAACCTTAGCTACAGTATATTATATTACTGCATTTGTTCTACACTTTCTTCTGAATAGAATAGCAAGTTGAAAACATTAGATACCATAATAATTGATGACATCTACAATAAAGCGAAGCACACATTCATTAACAAAGCACTTCTGTCCATTACGCTATAGCTGTGATATAAAAAGTGCAAATGTAAAACAAGCGCAGACCATAGAGCTAGCTGGTCACTCCAATAACAGACAGATTAATTACAGACACTGTATTAATTTGGCTTTGATTTGTAACCCTGTTCTGTCTTACTTTTTTTGTGCTGATTTATTTTAGTAACACAGTAGTGGCCCCATAATGTCAGCATAATATTGGGTCACACATTTTGGATGTGACTACAGGGAAAGAGAGAACAAGAGAACCCCCCCTAATTTATCTTCCTAGTCTGTGTTAAATAAACATACAGCTTAACAGGATTCCTCAGATAGATTCTGTTTTAGAAAAGCTTAAAATATCTGATGGGAACTGATCTTTAGCCCCTAGCAAAAGTCTGGTTTCAGTAGATGTAGAGAAGAGCATTTAGGTGTTCACAGATTTAGGACACCACAACCATCCCCCATCCCCAGCTTTCAAATGCTCGCTTGGCATTCCCTGTTACTGTCATACCATGTGAAGAAAGCATGTATATGTTTTTAAGCATTTTCCCAAATGGTATATGCCACAAAGGCCAATTTGGTATGAATCAAGTGTTCTGTCTAGTTGAAGAGTAGTGCAACAACGCAAGTAGATTATTCCAAATTGCAAACAATATTCGTTATTTCCCTAGTAAAACTTTTACGGCAACGAAAATCACAGTGTATTTTGCCATTGTCCAAAGTCAACGACTCTTGTCTTTTACGTAAATAAAAACTTGTGCACTTTACAAAACAGTTTGGCCGTATTCATACATTTTAGACACCGTTACATGAATGAGATGAAAGACAAACAGCGGGACATTAAAACAGATATAAAATAGTAGCCGCTGTTTTGTCATGCTTTACACTGGCAGACCGAGGAAGTGAAAAGAATGTTGTTATAGATCTTGAAAACATACAGCCAATATTATTCATGCTGAATATTCCTATGAATCATAGAAAACTGTTATGGAATCTCGTGATTAAATCAGACTTTATTATAAATGGGACCCTTTTGTAAAAGGAAAAGAAGGGGAATGAAGTGATTAAAAGAAATAAAGTTAAACCTGTTGTAAGGGAGGTTACTCTACTTGAATGAATGAACTGTAGCTACAAACCGCCTTCCGCTACAGGGCCTACAATGCGCCTTTGTTCTGCAACACTTCTGAGGTGCTTTGTGGCCAGGTCACACCTTGATGTTTAAACGGTCAGGCGGTGCTGGGCTCACAGCTTAACTCATGTGACACAAGTGCCGGTTTACGACAACCACAGAGAAACTCCACGCCCCACAGTCCGCTGATCCTGGTGCACAGCTGGGACAGGGAGATTCCATAGATCCCTTCTACGCTCTTCCTGAAAGCCCAAGCAGGTCAGAGCAATATATGTAAAGCAATACTTTTATAATTTCCTGTTAGTGTTTTTATGGCCTCATTGAAATCCAGCATCATGAAGTGCAGGAAAAGCATCCAGATTTTCAGAGGACACAGCGCAGTCCCATGGGACTCATGTGGGAAGACTGAGGTCTGAATATTTAACATAAAACCAGGCTGTCACAAATCAAGCCAGCAGTGAGGAGATATGATACTAGTAAAATTACTTTTGTGTGATTTGGTCTCCTCAGCTGACAAGCTTTTCCGAGACGGGATTCTATCTCTTAATAACAAACCCATTCTGTCACACAGTGCTCACATCATATCGCTGCTACAAATCAGACTGCCAAAAACGCTCAGATTCGAATGCCAAGCAGGAAGTGAAACAGATAATGATTGATCAGTACTTGTAATCTAATGTCTTATTTTCAGTGGAAGGAAATGAATATGGACCAGATGTGGTCCTGGTTTTAAATGTGCTGAGTAATATGGGAATTATAAATGAGTAAAATGACTTTTTTAACACAATGACTTGGATTTGCATAAGTCAATTACCTTAAATATTAAATAATAAATGTCCTGTCTCCTTCAACTTTGTTCTACAAAATTACTTCGATATTTTTAACTCCCTGCTGCAGAGCACATGTTGATATGAAGAGATACCAACAGTTTCAATGTGGTGATTACCACTGTCACAATAATTATTAAGGGGATGACTCCAACACACAGTGTGAAGGTGGTGTTATCTATCCTATCCTACGATGTTATCTGAAGTCCCATTTTCTTCCCAGGATGACATCTGCTCCTTCAGAATACATGCTGTATCCTCAGCTTCCGATTGGTCGCATTTCTCACATTGGTGTGTGGAATGAAGCACAAGTTCTGCAATCCCTAAATTTAACGTTCAGTCTCTTGCAAATACTTTATCTTTCAAGATCTTATAAATCACGATCTAAAAATCAAAAGTATTTATCTTATTAAATAGACGAACACATCATACCTACAGTTTTGGCCTGTTGCACATAGTAATAATCTGTAAGATCAATATTGCTTTTTAAATGCCCATCCACAGCACTCAGCACTGCTCTCAGACTGGTGCACAGTGCAGCTCAAACTGATCTTGAACAATTGTGTCAGAGGTGACGTAAGATCATTCTTATATCTCTGATGTAAGTGCTGTGCAGAGCCTCCATGTCACTAGTTAAGGAATATAAGTGTCCTGCACAGGCCAGGCAGTGTGTCCTGTGTGGTGACCAGCTGAGGGGTTTCCCAGTATATTTTTCTTCACACTCCAGTTTGCACAGCTTCTTTCCCACTCTTTCCTACATTTAACCTGTGCTGCACATGCCGTGAGAAGGTCTGTTGTTGTGAACGAGTTCAGGGACAGAACTACAGGGTGTCCCTGCCATCCTTACGGCCCGTTCCCCTGCGTGCCTCAAACCACAGCACCCAGACCCAGAGTCCAGCAGCGACAGGGACTCGGGACTCGGCCACACCAGGAACTGCCCTACAAGCCTGAGCCAGCAAATCATTTTTACATGAATGCAGGAGACACCAAAAGAGGAAACACATCTTCCTGAAGAGCAGCAGCACGCAGGAGCGATCGGGGCTGTGCACTCTAGACTGAGGGCCTGGGGGGTGAAACCCAGGTGAGCAGGGCACCTTCACTCAGATCACTCTGGTGCACAACCTCCTGCACAACTGTGTACAAACGCAAGTCGAATCAGCCAGAAAATTCACAGGGACTATTTGCAGTGTGGTATGAAAGGGAACCCTACTGAGGTAGGTGGCAGGAGAAACTGGTAGTCTGTGCAGTATCTTTCATTTGTAATCTGTAGATTTGAAACAGTGAAAAACCTGTATTTTACAATAAAGGTCTGTAAAATCTATCATTCTTATATAAAATGTTTAGTTTTGCAAAGGCTGCATTTACTACAATATTTTCTCACTTCTACTATTTTATCTTGTACTGTATTATTATCTGTGTGTGTTTTGTTAACCAACTACATCTGGGATTAACACCACAATAATATTTCTGTTGTGTCCATGACAAGGTACAGTAGCCCCCTAGTCTTCGTACCTTTTACTACAGACACATACTGTATAGACCCTTCCTGTTGATCTTATACTGCAAAGTATTTATTTCAAACCCAGAGGTGTAAGGAGCCTCTGATGCACTCAGGATCTGAGTCTCTTATTTTTAAAGAGACACAGTGAACAAACGAGCGCTCCCCAGTCTGAACATAAATCAGTGGTATCTCACAGTCCATCGTTCAGCTAAGTGTGGATGACAGCTATGTCTCCTGAACATCAGTTTATATCTGAAGAACTGTGAGGCATCTTTCCATCGTAGTCCAGACAGCACTCTCCTATGCTTGCAACAGTCTCTAATCCACTTGCCAAACAACATTATGCCCTGTCAGCTCTATGATGGGAGTAATCTATACCCATAGGGCCACATGCTGAACTGATGCCACATGGATTTAATTAGATTGTCTTTGGCACTCAAGTGGAAAGATTATACTTGCACATTATGTCCAGAATAAGAGCTAAAACAGGTTTGCTTTTCATTTACTGAAAGGCTGAACAGGGAGGAGATAATGGCAGTTGCTATATGTCTTTATCGGTTATAAATCCACAGATCTTGCTCATCTTCCTTTCGATAAGCTTATTTAAATTCACTTTTAGCAGTTCTAAAATGCTTGTAACTGTCTCCGGCTGAATCATTCCAATGTGAAACTTATTTTGCCATTAGATTAAGCCGATATTCATTTTCAAGTTCATATTTTGTATCTGATTTCTCTTTATGATTCTGCTCCCTCATGCATGTTGAAGACTTCTGATTTAAAAATGTTTTGCAATATATCTGCAAATGACTAAATCAAATTCTGTGAAGATTATACTTGTACATTATGTCCAGAAATACTGAAGAGATGCCCTAGTGGCTTCTAGTTGCTGGTTACTATTGAAGGTAAAACTACCTAATGAATTCCACAAATGAAGGGGGTCCTCTCCTGTATGGAAGGGACTTTGGGAACCTTCTTGTATCCATAACCTAAGTACATGTATCTCAGGGGGAGCTGATAGAGTCTGTGCTGTCCAAAGAATCATCCGAGGAAATAAGAGAAATCAGTTCTGCTGTTCTCAGAAACATCAGAGGTTTCTCTCAGCTCCTCCTGGCCTGTTAAGCTGTCTAACTGGCAGAAGAGGGGAGCATCCATTTCTTTATTAAGATGCTTTCTGTGCAAAGGGTATTTGTTAGTGCTGTTGTCCAGATGAGATGGATTAGTGCTGTGCTGCCTGCACAGTTCATACACTAACAGCAGACCCATTAATTTTATGTAGGTGAGCATGTAATGGTTTGTGGCTTCCTGTTGTACACAGAACAATGACTGTGCAGCTGCTGAACAACTGAGAGAGATCAACAGGGCAAGCGATGATGGTAAATTATTCGTAATGTTGCTGAAGTATCTCTCTTGAATAAAGTAAAATGCTTCTACGCCACACACTAGTAGAAAGCAATCCTTTCCCGGCATCGAGGGATCGATGAAAAAATTATTGCTTGCCTGAGAAAACTACTTCAGGAAATGTTTTTTTTTTCATTTACTTGTGTAATTGATTAATGACAGAAGGCTACAAACAGTAAAAGCAATTTTTTAAAATACAAAATATATTTATCCTCTTCCCACGGTGAATTGACAGTGTTTGTTTTAAATAGCTGTTACAGGGGAAAAAAAACAATTGTCTTAATTACTTAATCACTACTTAATTACTTAAGTATTACTATTACTGTGTACAGAGCATGCTCTGCTGAGGAGTGGAGGGAGTGGGGTTCGTGGCTCACTGTGCTGCAGGCTCAGACTGGAGCCGGTCAGTGCAGCTGGCCTGATGATCAATCCCCAGGCCCAGGGGCCAGTCAGGCAGGCCCTGCGGTCCCTTGTGTGAAATTCTGTATTCACTGACACTACAGCAGGGAGGGTGCTGTGACTGTGCCCAAGCAGAACTCCAGTGATACATGGTCACTCCTCTCTCCGTTAACTAACTCACTGACAGGCTGACATGCATTGCGCTGAATTAAAGAAGCAGCAGGTGTGCGTACCTGGAAGTTCCTCGTAGATATCTTCATCAATGGGCTCCGCAGCACTAGGAGCTTGTTGCTCCGCGATCCCAATGTCATCATAGGGATCCACGTCTTCGTCCTCAGGAATAATGCCCGACTCCATGTCTGTGCACAAAGACCAGGAAAAACATCTCCAGCTTGTTTAGAAAAAAGTACAAGCAGCACAAAGCAGAAACATATGCTGCTGACTGATGCCTTCTTCATTAGATACACCTCTAGTCAGTAGAGGTGTGAATGGGGAGCTGTGTCAGCACGCGTTGGCTGCACAGGAGCAAGTGAAGAATAATTCCACGCCGAAAAACAGAAAGAAAACTGTTTTGGCTGTTGAGCCTCTTCAGGACTTTTCCCTATTTAAACCTCTTCAGTCAATGAGAGGAGCAAAAGGAGAGAACCCCTCTCTCAGTCTTCTGTAACCTAGAATGCATTCTAATCTGCAACCCATTGGTGCAGGAAGGTACAGTAACTGGTTTGTAGGTGACAGCTGAGGACAAGGCACACACAAGCTAGACATAGTTGCTAACTCCCTTATCCTGGTGCTGTGGAAAGGCCAGTGTAGGCGGAGAAGCTGCCTGGGCACTGCCAGTGGAAATCCACACGTACACAGACACCCAGACCTTTTCCCAAACAATCTCCTGCGGGCCCATGCCAGAGCCGGCAAGCACCTCCAGAAATAAACCAGCCCACTTCCTGAGCACAGCGGTCGGTGTTTCACAGGGCTGCCAAACACTTGTCAGCTACACCTGCTGGGCTCCTTTGCCCAGCAGTCTAGTGCTTTTATCCAAAACACATTAGCGGTGCCTTCACACAGAAGATCATCACTGAACAAACAGAACCAGTGATACCAGCTACTGATAGACATAGCTCCTAAAAAGTCAGAATTAAAAATTTCAAGTGAACTTTAAAATGATCATAAGAAAGAATAAAGAAAGGCTAATGGCCTTTTTGATGTGGTTGTTAGACTAACTCACCTTTCAGCACAAACTGGATCTGCTCAACCCAGTCTTCTGCATCTTTCTGGGAGGCTGCAGTAAACTGGGACCACAGACAAGAGGACAGTCAACAGCCAGAATATCAGACTTTCCTCATGTCACTCGTTCTTAAGATGCCATTACCTTCTGATTCCATGTCTTATGGCACTTTTTGTGCAAGAACGCTTCTTCTAACGCAGAGTGAGTTAATTTTGACAAATTTACATAATTGAAGTTTAGGATGATGGATCTGATCCTGTGATCAGCAGCTGTCAGCTGTCCCGAGGAGAAGCGTCTTCTCTCCGTCACTGTCACAGGGAGACCTGACGAGCGCAATTTGCCCTTGACAATTAAGAGACATCGGCGGTTTCGCTGAGACTGCTGTGTACAATTTTCTTAAAAATGTTCCTGTCAGGTTCTAACACTCCACCTGACAACTTAATGAAGTGGCTTTCAGCTGCAATAGAAACACGCTTGAAATGTATGAAACCTGCACCCCCCACACCCGCTGCCTGAGGAATACACCTCAGAGCTGAAGGAGCTGTACAGTGAGCAGCGCAGCCTGGCCGGGCCCAAGACAGATCTGAAATGCATCTCAGGCTGCAAACCACAATGTGGGACCCGCACCTCAGACAAACAGGACTGGGGTCAAACTGTGCATCCTTGCCCCCTCCCAAAACTTAATAACTTAATCCCTTTCACCTGGCGTGGGGGCAGGGGAGGGGTGTGGGACAGGTTGTGGGTTCGAGTGCCCCAGTTGCTCTAGTGCAGCCGGCTGTATGAGTGGGGACCTGCAGGTCTGGGGGGTAACATCCCACCTGTCCTGTGCTGGGGGTGGGGTGTGGGAGGGCTGACGTTCTCTCTATTTTCTGGTCAGGTAACTAAGACTGGGAGCCCGGTCAGCCACTGTGGCTCTGGTATGGACCTAACCTTCATTACAACTTTGTACAACACAAAACTTTATTTTTTCAGCATTAGAAGACAGGTCTTGCACCAGTCTTTATTATTCAGTTACACTGAGCAATGGACTAAATTTCACAATCCGCGTTCCCCGGTTACATTTTTTTCAAAACCGAACCTGTTTGACAAGCGCATCAATCACAGCATCAATTATGTAAAAATGCATGAGAAAGCCAGGAAGACCTTCCCGTCCACAAAATCTGGACAGATGGACTTTGTTGCGAAATTCAAGAAAGAAAAATGACACACATACAATTAGATATCTGTACACACCTCTTAAGATGAATCTTAATTTATCGTCTAAGGCTTTGCAAAAAGTGCAGGAAGAACAGACTGCCTTCTTATCAGATAAAATGTGCTTCTGAAAATGGCGATATGCAGAATATTTCAGTAACAGCTGTGCTTTTCCACACAAGATCAAAAACAACGTTCATAAAATACTCACTCTACCATGCTTACTTAATAATATACAGAATGATATTCTGCTTGTTAATGATGAGTATAGCAATAATGAGTTTGATAATTTCCCTACAAATATATAAACCGGCATTAAAAAATACAAAAGACATGCATGCAATTTCCACAGAACATCCCTATAGATACTCTCTTGCCGAGTTCATTTCCATGAGATACAGAGGGCAACAAACCTGATAGATGCGTTTGTCAGGAGCTGATATTTCAAAACAGCAATCTTTCTTGGCATCTTTTCGGAGGGTATTATTCATCTTGACTGTGTAGCCATCTATAGCAAATTCGCCTTTCTGCTGTTTGTCTGTGGGAGAGACAGGAGAAGCACTGCTCACCATTCTGGCCACTTTGGGAAGATGCAAAGGTCAGGAGCAACACTCCCCACGATCAGGCTGTCCTCCTTTCTCTTCTAAACAACATTTTTATAAACAGCCAGTTCCGCTCACTGTTCACATTTCACACAAAACCAAGACCCTGCTCAATGTGGAAAACATCAAGGCCTTAGCTGGTGTCACTTAATGCTGGACTTAATGCTGCATTTTCTACTTAGGCAACACGATGGTTCAATGCAGTTCAAAAAGTACATCAAGAAAACATGAATCATACAACCTGTTTAGTCTTACAGCTTTCATATTTTGGGAAAATTTGCTACTATAAAATGCCAACCTTTAATTTATAAGTTGCACAAAAACAATACCAAATTTATTTGATCATCTTGTAACTGAACAAGCAATGGTGGATAGGATGTGTTTATCAAAAATGTATATTTCTGAAAATCTAAACTTTGTCACAAAAGATTCTCAAATTACAATTTGTAGACATTTGGGGAAATGTGTGTGTTTGGATTGAGAATTAGTTAACAGAAAACAGAAAGGACAGATGTTAGTGCTCAGACTACGGTGATGCAATTAGCGGAGTAACATAGAGATCTGCACTAGAACCACCGATCTTCCTAATTTACATCATTAATCTAGATTTTTGTGATTCTTAGTAAATTAGTCACAATTTCAGATGATACCAAAACAGGAGCATTAACAAATACTGCGGAGGCAGAAAATCAAACTAAAATATCCAGTTAGCAAAAACAAACTGTAAGTCAGAAGGGAAACACTGAGCTTGAAGAGGCTCCTGAAGAAGCAGCAAACTGGTCAGAACTAGATGCAGCTCTTCTCAATCTGTCTTGAATTCTCCTTATAACTGCTCAGATGAAACAGACGTGGCAAAAAAGCCCATCTACAGAATTTTGTTTCTTTTTTGTTTCTGAAATGTAGGTTTAGCCCTTTCTGGGCAGAAGGTGGGTGAGACTGCTTCGCCACAGACATCGAGAATCTCCCCTGGGCTGCGCCGGCCAGTGCAGGACTGGGAGCCGTGCCCAGCCGGCTGGGAAAGGACGGGCTGTGTGAACACACGACGAATTTTCGGGATCTGCACACGCGGGTCTGGCACAGGACAGGGGGGAAACGTGAGCCACAGTGCGATCGTCACCACTAGACGTTACCCCTTTCACTCCCGTAGTAGTAGAACGTGTGGTTGCTCAGAGCACACCAGCGCTTCTGCCACTCGGTGCCGAAGAAGCTGTGGTCTGAAAAACAAAGACAGAAAGATGTGGAGAAAAACCCCGGCGTGAATAAACATCTACTGTGTCTCAGGTACATCGCTTGCAAAAGATGGGCACCACGGATGAAAATGCAGCTCGCTTCAGCTCTGATTTGGTGTTTTAACCTTCTCTGTAACTGTGCATTTCAGTCAGAGCTTTCCCTCTCCCGCTCCTCGTCTCATTGAGATCTCCAGCCAGCAGCTCAGGGGGCAGTGAGTGTGGCAGAAGCGATGCCAGCAGCCGGAGAGAGCAGTACGCTCGGGTGAGTTTGGAGCCCTCTCATTGCCTCCCTTCACCTGCCCTCACTGCTGCCAGTCTTTTGAACATGTATGACTGAAGGGGTGTGGCCACAGTGAAGGGTCTGGTCAACATGAAGGGGTGTGGTCAATGTGAAGGGGTGTGGCCAGGGTGAGGGTGTGGTTATGTGAAGGGGTGTGGCCAGGGTGGATGGGTGTGGTCAGGTCGTAGCACATTACCTTTCCTACGTTTCTCCAGGTATCCTGCCTTGAAGACTGAAGGGAGATCCTGAGCTGCCACTGCTGGAGACTGCTGTGCTCCTGCAATAGTCAGAAACATATACTCTCGCAGCTGATTCCCTTACTGAGCTTAAAAGCCGCAAGACAAAGCAGTGTTTCAGTTTAACTTGCTCCTTCAAGCTGCACTGCTCTAACACACACCGCTTCATGGCACACAGACACAGAACTCCACTCAGGGAGGAAACCCAGGCTTTACAGACATGCCTCATCCAGGTGCTCTTCCACTTTCCTGTTCAAGAGAAAGAGGTTCTACATGCCACACAGTGCTTACTCCTCATAAAGGGGGGAGGTGCAGGCACTTTGCTCAGACTCTGAGAGAAGATCTATTTCTTCCACTACCAGCTGATGTGAAACCCAGTGGTGCAATTGTTCAGCACAGAGATAGGGGGCTCAGAGGTGCGCTATTCCACAGGTGCACTGAGACAGCCCACAGACAGGGGCTTCAGAGGTACACTATTCCACAGGTGCACTGAGACAGCCCACAGACAGGGGCTTCAGAGGTACACTATTCCACAGGTGCACTGAGACAGCCCACAGACAGGGGCTTCAGAGGTACACTATTCCACAGGTGCACTGAGACAGCCCACAGACAGGGGCTTCAGAGGTACACTATTCCACAGGTGCACTGAGACAGCCCACAGACAGGGGCTTCAGAGGTGCACTATTCCACAGGAATTCAATTCAAGATGCTTTATTGGCATGACCAATGAGTAAATCACACTCTCTCTGGCTGAGAGCAAGAGCACACAGTTCCAACCCAGAAAATGAACTTAAAATGTGCTTAAAAGCCTTCTGTTTAAGGAAAAATTAAAGTTATAATAAAACAATCTAACCCATTTTTTTATTCATTATTATTTCAATGCAAGACATTCCAGTGTATCGCTAGAAATTATTTCAATTCAGTCTTATTATCCCCTGGGGGAAATTGACTATACTTTATAGTAGGGTCCAACAAAACAATAAACTCATAACAGACCAACATCATCAACAAATAATACAATACAACAGTGCTACAGGAGATTAGAAAGTGAGTTTACATACTTTACATTCTCTGAGAGTGAGATTGCAGAGGGGGATGGAAGATTTTCTGAGTCTGTTACTTTGACACCCAGGGACACAGAGGCGTATCACAGATGAAAGTCATGTAGATTCACACTCCATAATGCCCTTGGCCTTCTTTAGAACCACCTGTTGAGGTGTGGTTTATTTGATTTACCTGTAGGTTTATTTATTAGGTTGATTTTGCTGCTTATCTTTACTAATTTTCCCAACCTTTCACCATTAACAGAGCGGATGTCACCATAGCAGGAAATGAGATACTGTAGTACTGTATGCTGGAGCACTTCCGGTAATGCAGGGTGCTGATCTACTTGCAGGCCGTATGGCACGTGGCTGGCTGGGGATCTGCAGGAGTGGCACCACAGCTCTTCCGCTCGCTGCCAGCAGAGCCCCCAAGCCAGGCGAGGGGAACCGAACCGAACCGTTAAAGTCCAGCCCACTGCTGTACTCCCGGGATTCATGGGTGGGAAGCAGTTTCCTATACGTCAGCTTCATTTAATACAAATTTAGGGAAATTACATTCTAGAAAATGTATGACAAATGTTCCTCTAACAACATCTGAAGAGACATAATTGCATCTCGACAGAATCTTTGGCCCATTAATCTTCGAGCAACCAAAGAAGCAGGATGGTCTGAATGGACTTCTCTCCCTCGTGAACTTTGTCATGTTCTTGTGCAGGGAGCCCAATATTCCCAAAACACAGTCAACGATAATAAGAGGAGCCTTTGCTATCGGGAAATGGGCTTTAACGTGTGATTGCTGATTAAAGCTGGCAGCTGGCTGTGTTGTGTAGAAGCTCTGAATGACAGCGAAGTCCCTGCAGTGGTGCTGGGTTGTTGTCTGGACATGGAGGAGGCCGGCCTGTCCTCTGATGGTGCTCTCATCATCGGCGATCAGCTTGTCCCACTACAGCTATACAATCGCATTTATATTATTAATCTCTAGAGCTTGTTCTTTTGTAATAATTGTACTTTCCCCTCAAATGCACTTTTTTTTGTCTTAAAACATTTGCTTGTTACATAAAGAAGATTTGAGCTCCCTCCGGAAGAAATACAAGAATAATCTCCTTTGAGGATTATATGAAGAGAAAATCTGAAATACCCTCATTCCCTGGCAGTGTAAAACTGAACATGAAACCCATATATTACCAAAGTTTGTTTTACAATGATTTCTTGACGTTAGAAATTATAAGTGTTTTATACAGCATTTCTGCAGTGTCACTTTCAGCAGAGGCTAATAAAACACACACTAGGACTCTGATGTCTGTAGGCATAAATAAAGCATCAACAAAGACAGAATTCAAAATTAAACATAATAAAAACTAATAAGAAGGGATGAAGGTATTTCATTTGCGGTTGAGATGGGGATATGAGCACTATTAGCTGAGCAGCACAACTAGGAAAGCATTCAGGAGCAGGCAGATAAATCATAAAAGGTGACACCTCTCTTAGTGCCTGCAAATCAATCAAGATTAAACTGCAAATCACACTTCACAGTAGCCTGGGTGATACCGCTGTTTACATACCAGTATTCCAGGGATGTATTCACAGAGATGGAAAAATAAAAATAAAATAAGAGCCCCTGTATGTCTGACTTCCGTAGCTACAGATGTGAAGTAAAACTATTAATTGAGAATGTAATTTTGTATATATTTTATATCCCTCATACAGAAGGCAAATGTGTATTGGTATCTGGACATGGTAAAATACACCTAATACAGGTGAAAGACAAAGAATGCTCCTTGATAAGAAGAAAAATACCGTGTGAACGTTGTCTTTACTCTGGATTTTCACCCTACTCTCCAGAGCTGCTGTCTGAAATCACGTCTGGAAAAATATCCAGAATAAATACAGGTCAGACATGTCTGTGTGACCATATAAGGTCACAGGTCAGTTCAAATGCCAGATCTTCAGCACTCTATCAACCATGTTTATACAGGCTCGCCGGCAGGAACTCTGTAACTAAACTGGTTTGAGGCACCAGGTTTTGACAACACTGCAACGAAGCCTTCATCAAAATAAAGACCAGATGTGTTTTATTACACCACTTCAAAAACAGAATCCGAAAACAGGTCACAGAGCAGTGATGTGTTCTAAACAAACTGGGTCAATACCCTGGATTAACAAGTCTCTCCTCATCCACTAGGATGTACAGCACACACAATAGTTTTTATATATGAAAAAATTGGCTATTACAGTGATATTGCAGGGGGATACTCGTCTATTAATACAGCCTGACCTACAGTCCCGAGGATGTAATAACCTGGCTCCATTACAGCGCCTATATTTACGAGTGCACTCAAAGACAGGACCCGTGATTACCATGTGGGAATGCTTTGATCAGACTGCTCCTCCTGCCCTGTCTGTCTAAACACGGGGAGCACTGAACTGCAGCTGTCTGCAATCGAAGGCACTGGTCCCGAAATCCCAGTGATGTCATCTTGGCAGAACGCAGACTCTCTCTTACACATCAACTCTTCCTTCGGCGGAGCCAAGGCAACGATCAACAGATTTCTTTCCCCGGTGTATCACTTTACAGAGTGTGCATGGTGCAGAGACGCCACCACGGCAGCAGACTTCTCCTTTTGCCATCGGTGGAGAGCGAGATGTTGAGCTCAGTGTTAAACGGTACCAGTTCTGGTACACACACCTAGCAGAAGTGCTCACTGTTGTATCCTCCCCCTTCCCTGCACTTTCCTCCTGCCCTGATAGAGTAGGTGTCATGAGAGCACCCACACAGCACACAAGCAGCTCCTGGGCTTCTCAGAGCGCAGAACACCAGCAGCAGAGCGGCAGCCTCATGTCTGAAGGTGGCGCTGCCCTGGCCACCGCTTGGCCAGTGCCTGAGCAGGAAGCTCTTCAAAGTGCTGCTGGGCATGAGTGCTGGTTTGCTCAGCCAGCAGGGAGGGTGAAAATGAGATGGCCATTGACTGAAACAAGTGCATCCGCAGATTGCTGAGCTACTGGAAACCAAATAAACAATCAAGATGGGCCAAATGGCCGCCTCTCATTTGCAACCTTAAGTTTAAATATGTGCAATGCAGCTCCAGCAATCTGAATTTAAATGCTTACATTTAAACACTTCCGGTTCCCAATATACGCCCCTCATGCACTCCTTAATTTGACTTCTCTGAAGAGCGGTATATAACTATTACATTTGGAAGGACATAATTCAGACGTCGCAGTCATACACACTTCAGGGGAAGAATCTTTCATTATTATGCAAATTTAAAAGCTGCTACAAGAGGAAAGAAAAATATTTCACAATCGAATTATCTGCAAGGACAGTGAATTCCAATGAGAGCGTGCCTGTCTTTCGACTTTAACCAGCATTCTGGACACGGCGCCAAGGTGCAAGACCAGATCCTCAGTTCCTGGGTGCTGTGCTGTTCCGATTTGCTAAACAAGCCACAGGACAGCATGACAGAGAGGGCTTTGGCCTGAAAGGACACAGGACACCAGCTGGCTCGGAGGTGAGGTTTACATGGAGAGGGCAGGAGGGCTTTGGGCTCTGGGCTCTGCGCCCTCGGGCACAGGGACCCGGGGAGTCCAGAGGAAAGAGGGACAAAGTCTCTGTCTCTGCTTGGGATGAGCACTTCAGATTTCTAGGTTCTCGAGTACTCACTCCCCACTCAACGTCCAAGTGTAATGACAGGTCTCAAACCGAATGGCAATTCCTTAATAACAAGAAATAGGTTTATTCAATGCTGAAAAAAAGAAGAGAGAAAAAACACAACGTTTCGGCCGTGGAGCATTCTTCAGGTGGCCGATATTTACTCAAAGTGTTGTGGGAGTGGGGAACAAGCTACCCTCCAGCTTCCTTCAAGCTGGGCGGATGAGATTGACAGATCAATAAACTACTAACTATGGAATGAGCCTGATGGCTTCCTCTCATTTGTAACCTTTCTTATTCTTTACACTCTGATGTAGCAAGAGTTCCTCGATCACTCAAGCCGGGCTTCCGAATTAACCTTCTAATGGATGCAGTCCAGTCCCATCTACCCAAGATAATCCCTCTTTAAACTGAAAGACTTTCAAGCTATGTTTTTGTGCCACTTTAGAAGAAATCAGTCTTCATACTTCACCATTAGATCCCTTGTTCCAATGTGCTTAAATCAATTTTCAGTTCCATTTATTATTCTGTAGGGAACTGCGAGCGCTGTCCCCTCGCCTCCTTTGCGCAGATCTGCGGTTTGACAGCTGAGTGCAGATGTGTCACCAAGCACAGCGAGCCATGCAGTGAAATATCACTTCTTATTTAAAACCTGATCACCTTTCCACAGCCCTCTGACAAGTACCACCAGAAAAACTACTGTAATGAGTATTATTTCACCGATTTATCAGTGTCATGTTATCGCTGCCATTTAAAAGTACACTGTCCCCATCTTCATTAGTACTAAATAAATTCTAAATAAAATGTGGAATGATTTATTAAGATCCGATCACTGGGTAGTATTTCACCTGAATGTAACATCTGACAACTAAGTTTGGACTTCCTTCTACGAGCAGCAAATTGAAATTGAGGTGAGGTGGTGTAACAGGCCCCTATGGGAGAAGAGCAGCAGAGTCAGGCCATCACCCTGCAGATAGTGGGCACCTCCTTCCCCTCCTGCTGATCCTCAGACTTTCTTATTTTGAAAGGAAGAAAAGACAAATTCTCAAGTCCCACAAACAAACCTCATACTCCAACCTACGAGTCCAAGCCAGCTCTAAAACTAATTGTTCCTTTCAGCACAAATCAAATCCCGGAGTAACAGTTTAGCAGATGAAAAATATCCCCTCCTTTTCTACTGGTCTGGGGAAAGGGGTTCCTCTGTGACAATGTTTATCTATATTAATTCACAGGAAAGTGAAGACATTCCAATGTTAGCTGTAGCTAGAAAATCTTTATTCCCAGTTTACCTAGTTCTTCCCATTTATTTTTAAACATTAGGGTAAATAACACATTTTGTCCTGGATCTCTGTTGCTTGTGTTTAAAGCATGATAATATGCACTTCCATTGAACTGCTCACAGTCATTGGCTCTGCCAGGCAAAACGGGAAAAAAAAGAGTTGAATATGAGAAGGGCAATCCATCTTCACTGACTTTATAGGATAATTTAAAAGTGAATCTGTCACTTTTTGACAATAAAATTAATTATTAATGTAAATGCTATACACTCCTCATACAGCCTGTGCAAGTGTTCTGTCATTTTTCTGAGTTGCGGATTACTAATCAATATTTGTAAGAGTGGGCTAATCCTTTATGAGATCGCTGGCTCAATGATTGAAGAGTTTGCTCAATCTGCGCAGTTAATCCCTCTTCATCTGGCTGGGCCTTTATTTATTCCAGCCACTGCAAGAACCGGCGATGGCAGATTATCACATCTCAGCATGTGCACCGTGCCTTGACGGGTGACACAGCGCATTACTGTCAGGGCAGGCTTGTTAAACACCGGGCCTGTCTCTGGCTAAGCCTGCAGGCAGCACTGACACATCCACATTTATAAAACACAATTACCAGGCAAATTAGCCTCTAATCTGCAAGCCATCTACTGCATTTATATTGCACAGTGACCCTAAATTCATCAGTCGGGGCAGCAGTAGAATCTAGGGACCAATTTAATTTTCATTGATTGCTCTTTCGCTTCCTTATTTCTTCCCTTGACTCTTTGCTAGTAGGACTTTTATTGCAGTTTGTTGTGCTGGGTGCTAATAGAATGCTAAAAAAACCTCATGAGGAATGGAGTACCTCCATTTGAATTGCTCATAAACAGGAATACAGAAACGTCACCTCTCTTCAATGCAATCTGAGCAGGTTTCACACACACCTTAACATGAACATGCCAGGTTTTCAGACTGCTTTCTGAAGGTGCCTAGAATAGTGATTTAAATAAAGCAGAACAACTTGCATGTCTTATATCTCTGTGAATCGACTTAACTGCACCATATATTTTAATAAAATTGTATGACCACAAGACTATATTGAACGGACACCAAAATTGCATCTTTACAAAGGTCGAAGTCCCTGACTCTTAATGATGTTCTTCACATAGCTTTCTAAAGCCTGACCAGAGTGGAGATGAAAAACATAGACCCAACAAAGTTAAGTTACTTTTGTGAAAAACTAGGAAGCACTGTTCCTGAAGTATTTCAGCTCACCACTGTCTCAAAGTTAGGTCTGCCCTAGAACTGAGTCTGCTGTGATTAAAATAGTCTGTACTTGGCCTGCATACTGCCTGATGCGTATTCACTGATTTGACTTCACTGGCTCATTACACTGCCAAGAACAAACTTTCACGTCACTTTGCATGCAGTATAAGTTGAAAGCAACGCTGTAATTTATTTTACACTATAAAACATGGATTTAACAAAGAAATCAAATCCTCACAAATTGTCATTACTTCTTCTGAACTGTTCTGTCTTCCTGTAACATTTTCTATAGTCCACCTTACAACACTTATAAATATTATACCTTTTATTATACTGCTATACAAAAGGGCAATTCCTCAAAAAATAAATGTGGGAAATATACTGTAATTTATTTCAATTCTTAGTTTACTTATAACAAACAAATTTCACATTATTCTGAAAGACTTTCTCACATAACTGGAGCTCTATAGTGAACTGACCACATACACCAGCAGCACCAGTCCCACTGTGAAAACCAACCCAGACACCAGCAGCACCAGTCCCACTGTGAAAACTAGCCCACAGATGCTAATTGCTGTGTTTTTTAGATGGGTCTGAAATTTACAGTGTTGACTATTTAAACTGCTGGTGCCGTCTACTCTGTTTCAAAACAGTGCCAGTTCACAGCAGTGCTTTAATTGTTCCGGTTATGCAGTAAATATCCTTTATTTAGATGATGCCCTACAGATCTGACAGTAATGGAAATTTTTGAGCCTGGACAGTATTTTTTCTTTCTGAATTGTGTGACAAGAACTTGGCATCAACCTACAACATAACAGACCTTTAATCCACAGAGGTACAGAAGAGAAAAATCAACAACTGTTGCAATGCTTAAGGATGTAAAGGTCTCCCTCACCTATTGTCTGACCTGTCAAAAATATAGAAGGAAATTACAGCAGAGCTGCACTTTGTGGCCTTTGGTGGAGGCACTCCGTAGTATAATTATCATTACATCCTATTGTCGGTGTTACAGCTTGCTCACTTCAAAAGCAGAGGAAGCCACACAGGATGATGCTAACCCCTGAGCCGCTCTGGCAGTCACACTGTAAGATATATGATTAAAAAAATACAATTCAGCACGTTGAGGTATTTACCACCCTGTGTCACTTGGGTCACTATACAGTAACTTGTGCAGTTCATCAGGAAACCACAAGCTTTCAGAAGTTCCCTGCTAGTGGGTAATCCGTCTCCTCCACTCGGGGCTGGTGATAGCTGACCAGTCTGCTCTGCTCTAGGGTAGGGTATATATTACTAGGGTATCAGGGGGTGACCTACCACCAGGCTGGCGACAGAGCTGACTGGACAACAGCTCAGGCCCCCTCTACATGGACGTGCTACTCCTGCGTGTGGTCCGTTCGCAATGATGACCCTAGGACAGGTGTTAATAAAAAGTGGTGCTATAACCTTTTATAAGGCACACTGCTATGACTCCACAGAGTCAGGAACTGTCTAGACAAAAGGGGTTTATTGCTGCATGATAAGTTCATCTTCTATAAGGCAACTAAGGACCATGTCTCTACAGAAGCAAAAAATATCCATTTCTAAGTGATGGGGTGCATGCCTGCAGTTCAGCCGCCAGAAGGTTTTGAATTTTGATGTTTCTTTCTCCTGAGAGAGCGGAGCAGCAGGGGTCACTGGGGCTGCTGGTCCCAGAGCTCACGACTCCAGCCTGGCCCGGCCAGCAGGCAGCAGGGCGTCCCGTCCTGTCCTCCCTGAAGCTGCCCGGGCGCCTGACTAACAGCGCAGTCTGAGTGCTGTGTGTGTTTCCGTGAGTCTCACGCTGCGCTGAGCACACCTCAATGTGTTAATACCACACAGAGACCTTCTCTCTCATTTTTCTTTGCAATTCTAAATGGTTGAATACAAGGTTTCTCCACCACTCAAGAAATATGGACAAGTAGGGAATATACATAAAATTATCACCCCTTGAAGTTTCGCATCCTGCACATACCTGCTGAGCAAAGTATTTCAGTGTGCAGCTGCGCACTCTCGGTGACCCGCAGTCCCTAATGTGGAACAGCAGACAGCGGAGGCTGATTGTCCACGTGTCCTAAGTCCCGCTGAACACGCAGAGGTGCAGGGTCTGCCAGGGCACAGGCAATATTATCAGAGCTCTTAGTTATGCACTCCACAGCTGAGCTCTCTCTCAGCTGGTGCAGCAGGCTGCTTGCCTATCCTTGTTCTGTAGGCAATTTGCAACAGGTTACAAAACTAAAATCATGTAAATTTTGTTTGTAGAAGATGTTTTTAAAATTATTATTATTATTATTATTTACTGAGCTGGGACAATATACCTGTACAGTGTTTACAGAGTTTTACACATTAATTCTTTGTTGCACTTATACAAGCAGATAAAAATTACATTTTAAATGGTCAAATATGTCGTAACAGTAAAAAAAAAACAGCGATTTCCTTCCGACTGCAAGCTGAAAATTTTCAAAAACTGAATATCTACTAGTGAAAGGAAATATTTGGTTAGCAAAGAGTGCTTCAGAAAAAATCTGCTTTGGAAAATACACAGCAAAATACAAAATTAAAGAACAGGCTGTGTTGCTGTGAATGGAAGCAATATAAACAAGTGAAAGAGTTACTGTAGCTCCCAGGCCTGAGGCTCTTTCTCGGGCTGGTCTGGTGCACGTGATCAAGGCTTCTCTGCTCTGACCCTCTCAGCGGTCTGTGCTCAGGCTGCAGCTCTTACTGCTGTTGCCTCTTCAGAGCTGCTGACACTGCAGTAGCTGCAGGTTTCCTCAGGGGTCAGCTTGCTGAACTGCGCGTACTGTATGTGGCATAACTGGCCTCATTGCATCATCTCTCCTGAGACAGAGATCGTATCTGTGTCCTAAAGCGAACTCAGATACATTGTGATATTTGAGGAATGCTGTGTACAAGGAGATAGGCCTTTTACATAGCATTCCTACTCAAGAGGAACTTCTGGGCCAACAAGCAAAATCTCAGAATCTTTTGATCTATTCTGTTCTGAAGCCTAAAGCAATTCCCACACACCTAAAGCACAAATACAGGAATGCCTGATTTGTGCTTTAGATTTGCACTATACAGATGTGAGAATAACACTGAATGGATTTAACACAACACCTATATATATTGAGCTTTTCATTCCATCCCACAGGATGCTGTATTTACTTTGCTTTGTCAAAGGGGGTAAATGATCTTAATGGGAGTTATTTAGGTCCATTAAGTGATTTAAAAATGCATAAATGCATGATTGCCCCTTGGAGGAGTGCTAAGTAGGCATTGCAGATTCTTAGAATATTAATTTAGTCTTTTAAATACACTACCAGAAAATACTTTTCTTTCTGCTACACCATCTCAGTCCCTTCCACTGATTTATACTGGAATAACACAGAAGAAAGATCTGCAGCGTCTGCTGGTTGCTCTCTGACAGGGTTAAAGAATAGGAGTTAATGTGATTTTGAGTCTCCAGGCAATATGCCACAGACCAGTTTATTAAGTGTATTCTGCTGTTCTTCCACATGGTAGCACTGTACCATAGAAGCACAGCTCCCGATGGAATACTAATAACTACAGAAATATATGCACAAAACAGCTGTGCCATCCTCATGCATATTCAGACACACACAGGAGTCCCAAACCACAGACGGGAAGTAAAAAATGATGCCGGATACACAGGTGACCACAGGTTAACAACGAGGTGGACAAACCTGATCCATTCTTTCACAAGAAAATAAAACACTGTTCCCCCTCTTCCCCACCCAGGGGAGATGTTTTACCTGTGGTGAACAGTTTGTGCGTTACATTTGGTTCGATTAGAAAGCAGATCAATACAGTGCAAATCACGATTGACACAAAACAGCCACTGTATCTTAGATGTCTTAAATCACCTGGAGAACGTATTGGTCATCCCAAATAGTAATTGCTGTAGGTTAAAAAAGCAGCCCAATGCTTGTTCTTCTTGAATCAAGGTGTAAATAAAATTCAGAAATAACAAGAAATTGATCAAATGATCTTCAAACGAGAAATACAAAATGTCAGGACTTAGTTGACAAACTCCTTTTATGCATGCAATACACACTAAAAGGCAAATGGGAAAGACTCTTCTGCTTCAAATGATACCACAGCCCTTTCTGCAAAGTCCCACAGCAAACACAGATCCCACTCAGGCCTTTTTTATCCTGCGTATGATGTGTTGACAAGTGTTCTAAAACTTTCACTTCACACCTTGGAGAGTTACTTGTCGTGTGTGCGCTACTGTATTTATAGAGCAATCGTTTCGTTAGTGTGTACGTAAGGATGCTGCACTACTGATTATTTTTACTCGTATAACCACACACAAGAGATACGAAGAGAAGAAGAGATGTCATACAGTATGTCAGACGTACAAACTAGAAACGAGCTTCCCTTGTCCGCTCTAACTGGGTCTTTTAGTAGGAGCTACGCCTTCATGTTTTCCATCTGCATCACAAAACAACATCACTAAGCATCATCCATGACCACACACACTACAGCTCCTTATAGCCATGCCAAACGGCCGAGTGCCCTGTGTGTTGCTACATTGCATCTCGAACCTCTTGTTTTTTAACATGTTTTTGGCTACATCTGAACTCTGCCAGGGTGGCTGATCAAGTGAAAGCTCAGGTTGCTCCAGAGAGAAAACCAATGTGAAACGGTAGCCCCCAACCGTTCGAGCATGAGACTCTACAAAATGGCAACAGCCTTGGACTGAAACAGTACAGCCAAAGATGTTTCACATGTGGGCAACGTAAAAAAAAATTCCCAGAAGAGCTGCCTGACCTCAAGGACATATTAAAAAACTAAAGCATTTCTTCAGAGGAAAATTTTTGACATACCTGTCACCACCATGTCAAAAAGAACTTTGAGTTTATAAAAGGCCCCTCAACACACTTTGAGCTGAAACTGTGGTTCTTTGCACTGAACTGTGCGATTCAGAAAAAAGAAATTGATTAAATAAAGTCCAGTCTGACTTCTGCAGATGTGTGAAGCTTGGGAAATGGTCACCTTTTAAAAGAAGCATCAATGCTGACGATGCTGAAAGTAAATATTGTAAGAGGACTGCAGTTTGACCAAAACAGACCCCTTGGACCAGAGCCATGGCTGATAATAAACAGCTTTTGCGATTCCATCGTCCATGTGTCTAGAAAATGAGGAAACTGCTGGGAGAGACACCTTCCTGTGTTCTTCCCTCATCTCTCAGAGACTATATACAGCACAAAGAACAGTCAATACATGTGATGTACAGCAGAAAGCTTGTTGTGATGTACCTGAGGATACACAGCAGGGGAGGACCACAGAGGTCCAACGATCCAAAGAGGACCAGGGGCTACATTCATTACTGCGCTGAAGGACAGGGCACAAGAGAGGTCACACCTATTTCTTCCTCTCACCTGTCCGGTTAGCTTAAAGATGCAGAAATCCCATCAAAGGGCTAGAACCTTTCCTTAATTCAGTTGAATTGAACACTGGCAACATCATCTCAACAAATCTACTTTGCTCACCATTAGGATCAGGCCCTGTGGCAAGTCTGAATTGAATTTGCTTACTTAACTGTTGCTGGTACTGAGGCCAGCTTATTTTGGTACAAAACAGGACCAACATAACTCAGTATTTATATTGTATTTGATGTCCCAAGGCCAAGCGAAATGGCTGTGCCTTCTTCAGTAAAGCTAGTTTTATCATTTGCTTTGCATGCTGAAATAACTTCCTACTACCTATGTGAGTGATTTGAATTCAAAATGTATCTAGTTGATAAAATCACATCATGATAACATTCTGTTGAGTTGTTGTGTGTCAGTTATAACATATTTATATGTCTAGTTCTACTGTATATTAATATTTCTAATTCTGTATTAGAATTGTACTTAGAAAGGAGTAGTACTACTTTTTCTTGAATATTATTTCACGTGTGATTTTAGTTATTGTAGACACAGCTTACAATAGGAGGAGGGGAGGAACGGAGCAGAAGAGGGATGAAGGAGGAGAGGAGGAACAGAGCAGATGGGGGATGAAGGAAGAATGGAGTGCAGGAAGGCATTAGTGGAGGAACGGAGGTGAAGCCGGGTCTACAGTGCGAAAGAAGAGTGAATCTCTCCTCCGCGGCCTGGAGCAGCACTGCCCAGCCACACTCGCTTGCTCGCTCAGCAAAAAGATGTTTTTAATAATTACATGAGCTGCAGAAGATAAAAACAGAAACAAACATTAGGCCGGCTCATATTGTGGTTGTGCTTCAGCTGAATGGGGCTACACAACACTGTCATTAACTCTGCACAACACAAGACAACAATGGGTGGACAACCCGTCAAGCAAAGTCAAAAGAAAATGTATAATTCTTTGATCAGTAGTTTTATTCACATTTTCTGTGATATGGTCTGTGATCTATGTTTAAAATATTTAATTAAACACATTAGACCTGAGTTTTGTATTGCATTTCCGCATCTGTAAAATAAAATAGAACCTAGTCACTAAAGGCTTTGCACAAATGTCTTTGAACTCCTAAGCCATTTCCTCGCTAAACAATTAGACCAATTGAAAAAAGAATCATTTCCTGCCTTATTTACTGAATTTGCTTAACTCAACAGCATGTTAATCTATTTACTCTCATGGAGACATTCATCTAAAAACACTGGATAATATATTGGAATAAAATAGGGATCCCACTCTGATAACAGAACAACTATAAATAAAAAAAATCAATTAAATTGGGTCATGACACCAGCTTGAGACACAAGTAAATTTATATGTTAACAAAGATACACCCCTATACTCAGAGAAGACCAATCGTAACAAAGCACATATCATTCTTCCAGAACAGCACTCTGATGCTCACAGAAGTGTAAGTATCTGTACAAAATAGTACTGAAGAGTGTGCAGTTTGTAACTTTATATTTGTCGTTTATATTTTTGCTGCTGGTTATTACTTTATTACCATGCGGGTATCTTTAGTTCTCATATCCGTAGTTCTGTAGTCCCGGTCTATGAAAGAGGAAACACTCTCATGGAACTAATTGCTTCTCTTCTTGCTTCACTTTCTTCTCTACCACGATCAATCCTTGTGCCTGTGTGCCCTTCTATCCTGTCTTGGAGTCTGCTCGTCTGTGTCTCACCCACCATTAAGGCTGAATTAATGATTTAACTGCAAGTGGTTTAGTCCTAGTAAAAAAAAATAGTTTAATTGTTTGGCCACCTGGATAAAATTCAAATTCAACGAGCTTCACTGGCATGACCGAAGCATGACTTTTTTTGCAAAAGCAGTAACAGTTGGCAAGACATCTGCAAAAAATAATATTATTTGAGAGGCTCGCTCTCTCTTCCTCAGACTGTGAAAGGAGCTCACATACCGGGCTGTAGCTCGATTGGTTTCCCTCCCCTACTGGGAGTGGTAGCTGTTGTGATTTAGCAGCTGTGGGAATTCTGGGATTAGATTTGTTCTTTCCAGAAGAATGTTTGTCTGATCCCTGAGTGTTTCTTACAGTGCAGCAGAAAGAGCATCTCTGGCTCTGCTTCTCCCCGCTGGCAGTGGGAGCACAGACTGCCCTCTCTGGGCAGCCAGGCCTGCCTGTGTGGCCCAGTTTCTCTGACCAAGCTGTGACCACCACTTAGTCAGGGTCTGTTTTGCCTGGCTGTCTCTCACCATGGTGAGATATTATAAATTCATTATAACAAATACTAAGGCACATAATAAATTAACCACAGGGAAATATCAGATGGCACAGAAGCTCCTATCTCATATGAGAAAGTGTTGTATTTTTAGGGACCAGTAGCATTCCTGTTTGTGTTCCGTTTGTGTGTCCCAGTAATATTACAGCAGATTAAGGATGTTTTTACAGACCTCTGTGTCCAGGGCTGTGTTGGTGTGTTTGTTCCATTTTAATAACCCTGATCTGTGATGGGATCCCGCACATTTAAACATTTGGATTCCCCCTGACATCTAACAGCATCACAGAATAGGACCGGATGCTGCTCTTGCCAATACTCACAACACTGCTAAGCCTCTGGCACATCCCAAGGTCTCTGTTCATTCTACAGTCTAGAACCCAGTGCCATCAACTCATTCCTTAATGTGGAGCAAATTATAACTGGAAAATATTTCAAGAAATCCTGACCTAAAATTTATTTTAGTTAATGCCAAGTTCTCTCATGATCCAGCAGCTCCTGCACACTTATTTTTAAGCTCTGCTTAACCACCTCAAAATAAAGAATTGGGCCATATGGTCACTCGAAACCACTCCCAAAAGATGGTGGCACCCAGCTGCAAGCCTTCATTGCATTTCTTCTGCACTTCAGTTTCCCCCTGAAGACAAAGCATAAAGCTCCAGAGCCTTTGTCTACACATACCACCTGCAAGTCCCATGGTATCAGGATCAGGCAGTGATGATCGAATGGAGCACAAAGACATTTGCACAGCAGAATTCTTCTAGGACTGACTGCAGCAGAGAATCACAGGGGACATTCCTGAGCTATCACACATATGAGACAATGGCATGTGTGTGTTTATATAACACTTAGTCACCCCAAAGGATCCTGAAAAGATTTGCATATAGGAGGAGGCCCACCTCATCTACCACTGAAGTGCAGCCCCACCTGGGAGACACACAGTGGCCATTCTGCACCAGCAGCCCCACCTGGGAGACACACAGTGGCCATTCTGCACCAGCAGCCTCACTGCACAGTGATCAGGTAGAGAAGAAAAACTGCTTCACCAAGTGAATTAAGGAGACGATTAAATAGGCACGATTGTACAGTATGGGATTTAGACATAACAATGGGGTTAACTCTGCTGCCGAATCAAAAAGTGCCATGGCATCTTTAACTAGTAGTCAGGGTGTCTCATCAGAACAGTATCTCCTACAGTACAGGGGCACTGGTCACCATACTGGGGCACTGGTTTGGAAATCCTAGTCCAGGGGAAAGAGCGTCACCTACTGGTCCACCAGCACCACTTACAGCAGCAGCCTGTTTTTTCCTTGGAGGTCTCCCATCCCTATCCTGGTGGAGCTGCGAAGAGGTAGCTCCACTTGCTCAAACGGCATTAACAGCCGACGGTGCATGAAAACGCCCTTTGTTAGTGTAGGGTCAGCAGATGATCCCCTGCATCCTGCCCAGCTCAAGGCACTTCTGTGCCTGCTGGACTCACCACATCCAAACACGCCACCTCTGGCTCAGCAGGCGGCCCTGTTCAGATGTCTGCGCAGCAGAGGCGGAGAGCCATGCAGCGGAGCGCAGCTTCTCCTGCAGCACCCCTCCAGGGGGAGAGTGACCTGGCCTGCTTCTCACGTTAGTCCACTCGTCCCAGCAAACACACCACAGTGTGAATTTGATCACATCTGTTATAGGAACAGTTGTTTCCTAGCAGAAAATATTATGCAGCATTACATAAAAAACATGTAAAGAAATTGAAACTTGAAAAAACAACCAAAACCAGAAAAAAAACCCAATTACAGATTTAACATGCAAAGCAAGGGACTGTGTGTCACCAGTAACTGTTCTGTAATTTCACTGAGTGAGGCACCATCCTGAGACCGATCGATGGCATTAGCTGTTTTCAGGGAGCTAGTTTAGTTTGGCACAGGCATTATAAAACACTGTCTTAGGTTTATTAGAGCAAAAGTGTTTTTAGCGCCTGTTTTCCTAGACAAAGCAGAAAG
>NC_090705.1:595000-662500 GCF_040954835.1 Lepisosteus oculatus | reverse complement strand
ATTCTTTCTTTTCTAAAAGGGCTGAATGTGTCTCAGAGTATCTGTGAGGGGACTGGTGCACCACTGTTACGGGGGTCAGGAGCACCGGCCCTGGAGCACAGACATCGTGGAGCCACAGGGGCAGCTCTGAAGATAACAATCCAGCACTCAGATCAGCTTTGCTCGCTCAAGCATGTTGTTCGTACTTAACATGCAGGACTTGTTTTTCAAAAAAGGTGGAAAAATAAGATTGCATGAAGTCATCGGACACAGACCACATTACCAGGGCCTCCTACCAGGCCACCAGGAGAGGACCGGACAGCCAATCAGAGCTCAGGCGTGTCAGCATGGTGGGCCAGTGGGCTTGCTGTACACAGGACATCACTGACCCTCATGGGAGACGATCATCTCCAGCATTAACGGCAACACGGGACTGAAGCTTATTAGGGCATGGGGTGTGTTATGTACTCTAGTTTGGTTTTCAGCAGTTTCATGGTGGGACGTTTTACGGCATTATAAGGAACACAACTGAAAAATGTGGCTGTATTAATAGCCTGAAACCAGGAATGCAGAAAAAACATCACTATTATCAGTGTACTGTTTGCAAGACAACTTTAATAAACTATAGTCAGCCTTCTAAAAACAAATCTCTGGCAGCCAGGAGGAGTGCCATAAACCACCCATTCTCTGAAAGGTCTGTGAAACCCTGAGTGTCAGCAGCTCGAATTTCATTTCATGATGTGCTTGTTCTTAGTTCTAGGTCACAACAAAAAGAAAAACTTGTGCCAATTCAAAACAGCATCCTGTTCAAGAAAATAAGCATAAAACATGCCGTATCAGGCAGTAAAATCGGAAAAAAAAAACATACCAGAAAACAAAAGTATTGAAATGAGGTGTCCGGGATGACGGTCTTGCTCATGTGAGCAGGCTCTAATATTAAAATGTTGACATAACCTTAACTCTTTAAAAGGAACTGGCTGCTCTGCAGGCCAAAGCTCTCTTTTGTCTACGAGCCGGCAATAAAATATCCTCCTGCCATCACAAAAGAGCAACCTTCACAGGCTGTACAAATGCAGCAGGCTGCGTAAATGCAGTTGCTAAGAAGCAAATATGCCTCTTTTTTTTTTTCTAATCAAATAGCGAAACCGTGCAGCTCCGCCGGCTCGGGGCGAGAAGCGAATTCCACCAGCTGCAAACTTAGAAACAATCTTGAATTATTTGTTGCTGACCGCTGGCTGAACCCGGCGCTGATGAGCCCGTCACCGCGAGGCTCTGCGGAGCACATTCCACCAGGCCCCGGCTCCAGCGGCACGCCGCGGCGCAGGCTGCTGCGGATTGATCAGCCGCGGTAATGAGGCTGTTTCTCCTCCACGGATATTTTAAATGAATATAAATATTTTCCTTTCACACCATTTATAACAGGAGGGTCAAAGAACTCCCGTTATCCCCAAAAGCAAAAGAGTACGTAGCATTATTCTTTCTTGTGGAAACCAGAATCGAGCCCTACGACTGCTCCGGCTCAGCTTTACCATCAGGAGGGGAAGCGGTAATTTTTAGGATAAAAGGGGGTTTGTGGGGGGCAGGGTGGCGCACACAGCCTGTTACTGGGGGGTTTGTGCTGGGGGCTCCAGCCTCCTCCCACCTTCCTCTCAGAAGCGGGTGGGCTTGGTACAATATTCTGGGGTGGTTGGTGACCCACCCACGGAGAAGCTGTCAGCCCCCCACAGTGCTCTGTACTTCCTGGGCTCCAGGCTGAGGGTGGATGACAGGTCAGGTAGTTTGTTTTTGAGAAAAACCCTCCTCGCCTAAACAAAGGTGGAAGCAGTAAAAGAAAACACGATGCTTACATTAACGGCACACAATCTGCCAACCGAGCTCGGGCCATTAAAGCCGAATCCTTACAGAACCTGAAGTGTTCTCTGCGCACACAAGCTTCCTGCACGGCGACTCGCTGCTGCGACTGTCCGTTTCAGACGACCCCCCTGACGTCACACCCCTGGATGAGATGAAGCAGAACTTCAACATTAAATCTCCCTTTCAGCCAAAGTAGGCTTTTATTTTTCGGGGCAGGGGGCTCTCCATTTGAAGTGCTATTGAGTCTTACAAGACGATCTGCAGTTCCAAGTGTTGATTATCAGACTTAAACAAGGTTAATATAAACAGCTGATAGCACGCCGCAAGGCGATGGCCGTTTCTAAACAAGCCCATTCAGTTTGTCACACGATATGAAGTGAAAGTTGATAATAGCTCCGCGGTCCCAGGCCTTCCGTCGGCTCATGTGATGAATGTGTACTGGACCTCAGCTAAAGTAAACAATACAGTCTGCAAATTCATCACTTAATGGATGCAATTGAATCATTTTCCCTATGACATCTGTGTACATTCTTCTAAATGAACCTCTCCAAAGGTTAGGAAAACTGAAACCGAACTCTCTTTATGGAAGTCGGAGTAATTCATTGCCTAAGTAGCAGCCATTGCTTTAACACGCTGCTCGTCTGCTGTTCCAGAGCTCTGGCCCGGTGCTCCATTAAGCACCCTAAAAACCAGCTTCGCTCTGCGGCGGGTGCGCTAGACGTGTGCCACCATCTAATTACGGTCGAAAGCGGGCGAGACGTGTCTGCTTTTAAAAACATATATACCAAAGGTTTATACATTTTCTCCAAGGTCAGCATCTACCATGGACGATGGAAGGAAACAAAGAGCAGGAAGACTCTGAACACACTAGGCCGCCTCATGGAACATTCCAGTTGCCTTGTGTCTGTGATTTATAGCTCAGCTCCTTCACTGCTCTCTTCCATCTGTTACACAACAGCCAACGTTTAGCATCAGTTTAACTGCTGCACCGCACAAACGAGCAACTGCTCAAGCTTTTACTCTTGAGGAAAAAAAAACAGAACTGGTTCAGTATCTCTTAGAAGCTGAACTGGTACTTCTTCGTCTCGGTTGTGGAGAATCAAGAGCGAGCGGAAGCCTGGAACTCGACGCTTTGCTGACAACGCGACAGGGAACAGCGAGTGAAACACTGCAACCGTGCGCCGTCCTTCCCACCCACTGCCGAGGGACAGATCCCAGAAAACAAGTGAGACAAAAGCACTGGAGCAGCCGAGCACGATCTCTGGTGATGTTTTCCAATAAATCCCAGAACAGCCCCAACACTGATAAAACACAGTTCAAGCCACAGTGAGAACTGCATTCCTACGGTACGCATCCGTAATTTACTGCATATTAGTACCAACTATGTAATAATTTTTTCCAGAGGGAAGTAGACTAAAAATGATTTATACAACACAATATTGGTACTATACATTTGTCTCGGTTCTGGCTCACAGGAAAATACTTTAATTTGAAAAATATTCGAATGCCTTAATTTTCACATACAGCACCAGTTTCTTCACTTGTGTAGTGAACTGATGCAGAGCGCTTTGAAATATCAAGCACCACAGCCGTATTCTTGTTCTGCAGGAGATGTCCAAGAGCTGCTGCAAAACACACCTCTGATTGTTTCTTACGTGGCCTTAATAAAGAGATGAAAGCTCAATTTCTTTTTCCTAATAATTACAAAGGCCATTTCATACATAATATTGAGGGGTGTATTTTTTCCACTCACCTTTCAGATCTCTCATAAAAAGGACAATTAAGAGCCATATTTTGTTACTGCAGATTATAACTTTTTTCTGTAAAACAATTAGGATACAACTGAAATACAAAATGAAGAATGAGTGTTAAGTCTTTGATACTGAAACAAAATGCATTGCTATGATAAATACGGTATTTAAATTAGGTAGACTCAAGCAAATGATTAGCCTTCTGAGGTGCACATTTCCAAATTTAATCCATGACTTAATAATCACAATTTTCTAAGTATAAATGTTTATTTCACTTGTTAGGAAGTATTTCCTAAAAAAAGAGGTCCAGCAGCACAACAAAGGCTTCGACACGAGAAACGTCACAAGTGACAAAAGGAGCACAGCAATGAAGACGCTTCCACTGTAAAAAAAACCTACACTTGAAATCATCCCTACATACCTAGCAAACATCCAGGCCCTCTAGAAGAGTGAGATTGGTCACGAGACAGATTTTATTATTCTGCCATAACTACGAATCAAACACACCGCACAAATAGCTGGTAAAAGCAGAGAAAGTGCCAAAGGGACGCTGTCCTGTCCCATTATGATCACCTTTCGAACACACCATGCCCCCTCCCCTTCTGCTGCGCGGACAGAGGCCCGGACACAGGGAGGGCTCAGGCAGGAGCACCTCCAGAGCGCTGGGTGTCAATTACGAGATACCAGACCTGTGTCTGAAGATAACCTCCGCTTTCATCTCTGCCGTATCCAGCACAGGCCAGTGAAGGGGACACCACAAAGGCCCCGTAAAATGGCCTTATCTCCAGCGGTCACTTCTCCGAAGTGTCTGTGCAAACTGATACAGGTTAGAAAAAAAAACCAAACACATTTGAAATCGATGCCCTCTTAAGGCCCCTGAACAGGGAGCAACTCATCGTTTCAGGCAGTAGGCATTAGCGGGCTGACACGATTATAGGATATCCATCCGTTTCCCTTAGCGGCGGCTGCAAGCGCCCCTGCTCACTCAATGAGATTCCATTAATCTGGGGCATCCGCATTCAGAGGGAAAATCAAAACCTCGGCAGGTTCGTTATCAGCTCACAGTAACCCGAGTGTGAACTCTGCCTATTAGCGCTCACCCGCCTCCCGTCTCTCCATCCGTCAGCCGCGTGCCACAGGCAGGGCGCGGGGTGTGTATCGGGGCACACGGCGCCCGGCCAGTCAGGCCCGGCAGGCGCTCGAACCCGGGTGCGCACCCGTTTCACCCCAGCTTGTCCTCCGCTGATTGCTGCCAGCGATCAAGTGGATGCATCACCAAATAGTTCTTGAATTTCATTAGGGGATATAAGTAATGTTTCTTTCCTACTGTACCTAATAAACCATAAAAAGCCAAACACATACGGCTTAAGGGAATAACTAGAAAATTAGGTGGGCTTTGGGGAATTGTGTGAACTTTTGAACCAGATTCACGAAGACAAGGACATACGAGTCGCGTCAACCAAGCACAGAACCAGATAGATGTGGGGTTCGATATCCCCGGGCCCGAAACATTACACTGACATGAAAACAGAAATACCTAAAAATAGAGACTCAAAATTACTGCGCTTCTATCACAACACAACAGAGAAGAGTACGGATCGAAATCGGTTTTTGTAATGAATAAAAATCATTTTACTTTTTCGAAATTGAAACAAATCTGTAATTCAAAACAATGTTGAAATATTGTTAATAATTTAGGTTGATGGGCATTTTGTCATGCAAAAATAATGAAAGTTTCTACCGCTGCTGTTAGAACAGCTATTAAATTAACTGCCAAGCTACACAATGTGTTTAAAACAAAGCCCTTCCAAAGAAACATATCCAAAGCATATAAAATGACTGTACTAAGGACTCACTAAAATACCTGTGGTTTATGTTCTTCATCTAGGGATTACCAGTCATAATAAAGACATTTTCAGACCAAGTTTATTACTGTAAATTCAAGCAAGAATGCTTCATGTTGTGAGTTTATTTATTAGCAATACACAGCGAGAACACAATCGATCCCTCTTCGGTCATAATTATCACTCTCCCCTTAATAGGAAGAATTGATGTTTCCGGAGGGATGGAGCCATGCTATGCAAACATGCTGATCATTTAGATAAACTGCTAGAAAACAGGAAAGGCAGAGCTGCTGTTAACACCGTGCTAAACAAAAAATAATTCTGCTGTTTCATTAGGTTCAAACTGCAATTAATTAAACAGAATTTAAGAGGCTCCTGAGTCAGGCTGAACCCCACTGGTGCTTGAATCTGGGTTATGTCGTAAACCAACCACATCCCAGTTTCCTGTGGGGCCTCACCTGGCCCGGCTGAGCTGCTGTGAAGCGGTTTGGCTCAGTTCAGCCAGTGTCTTTCCCATTCCTCCCAGCAGCTCCCCCTGTGGTGACCCTGGGGACTGCACGCTGTGCTCTCAGCAAGTCCTGAGCCCTGTCCTCTGACTGGTGCCTGAGCGCTGCTGTCGGAGTAGTGGGCTCACACGGTCCAACAGCCCGCGGGCGTGCTTGTCTCCCAGCACGGAGGCACAAATGGGGGGACAGAGCACCGTGCCGAACAGCTCCACACTGGGTCGTGCAGCTGTGCTACAGCCTGTGTACTCAGCAGCAGGACTGCTGCTACTGCGACCACCAGGCGGTGTAGGACACAAGCAGGAAAGAAGATTACAGACGCGACGCTCTGTACATCTCAAAATCACAAATGGATCGTAAACTGTCTGGACTGCCCATGATTCAGAAAAAGTGAAAAAGAAAAGTGCCCGCCTTGTTCGGTACGTGATCAAGCCTTTTACCTGTATATTCACTCTCCATAATGGCATCACAAAACAAACACCGTGTAACCTAAGCAAAGGCCCCGAAACAGAAGCACAAAAAGAGTGCCTTTCATTCCCAGGATCTCCACGAGGAACGGATGGGCTACAGAGCAGGACAAAGAACACAGCAGCGCTGTTCTCAGTGAGCACCACTAGAGAGCGCTCTTCAGTTAGTCCAGGCCACATGGCCTCGGTCGGAGGCTTTCAACCGTTCGCCACGATGCTCCTGCTCCTACTCGTCAGGAACGCTCACTGCGGAGCTGCGGGGTAACGTGCAGCAGACTGAGGTGGTACAGGCCAGTGAAGGGGAGACCACAAAGGTCCCATAACGTGCGCTTATCTCCAGCGGTCACTTCTCTGAGTGCACAAACTGAAACAGGTTAGCGCCTTTGGGCTGAAAAGAAAAAAATAAAACAAGCCCGTATGAACTCAGAGCCAGGATCCACCAGGGATCCTGTAACCAGCACCTACCATCGTAGCAGGATTCCTCGTCTTTGTCAGCTCTCTCAGAGATACTGTCGCTGCCATCGGGTTCTTCATAATTATCAGAGTCCTCTGCATCACCTGTGTTAAACAAAAAACTGTAAGTCTTCTCTGCATTACAGCTTTCATGATCTACTTAAGGCCTGGTTTTTCAAAACACAGAGGGGATTACTTAAAAAGTAAAACTACCTAAAATACACTTAAATAATCCTGCAGTAAAAATTAAAACATTAAAGGCTTGATTCGGATTTGGTAATAAATGAATCTCTGTTTCGTGCAGAAATGTTGCTCATTGTCAAAATAATCTGATGATTTTGAGAATTCACCCAGAGTAACTGCATTCTGACAGATATAACCTGTCTGCTTTGAGGCTTAAATGGCTTCCTACAGCCCTGCTGTTTTGACTATGCAACGTCCGCATTAAACACTGGAAAAGTAAATGCCAACACATGTAGGGAGGCACACAGATTGATGGATTTGGTTTAAACAAATCAAAAGGAGGCGAACTAAGCTCGTCTGTTAGCTTGCTGTTTCAACAGAAGGTAGGGTCAATATTGTGAGACCAAGTCAATGTCAGTATTGAGTAAAAGTTATTTTAAGCCAGGCCGTGCACAGTCAAAATAAATTAGTTTTGCCAGTCCCAATCCAATTTTTTGGATGGATGAGAGTTCATTTCATAAAGACTAACATTATCAATTAATTAGGCAATTAATGTCCATCAAACAAAAGGACCTGAAAAATTAATAATAAATGAGACTAAAAGTAATGACCAGGGGTATGTCCTAATGAAGAGTAGCTATTTCACTAGCAATTATAGGTTGCTTTATTAAAGATAAAGAATTATTGTTATTAATATAAAAATGTGATATTCTAAGACCAGAAGATGAGAAAAAAATACTTTTGTATTCTACTCGAGCACTTGAAAAATGTTATTGCTCAAAAAATGTACAGACTTGTTAGTGTTGAAAATGGATTACAATGTCATTACTTTATACACTTAATAGTTCAAGTGTCATACCAGTACATCAAACTCTATTCGAACATGTTGTGATATATTGAGATGAAGTGAAGATTAAGCCTTTATTGAAAAGTTTAAAACAGTCATCTACCAAGCAGTGTTAAATGCATCAAGAAAGATGAGGTGTGGGTGACAGAGTAGATACAAGCCATTATGAGCCTGTTAAATAATTAAGATGAGCCTCGCTTTCCTCTAAGTAAAAATAAATAACCTTAATGAAACATAAACGAGCCCTATTAAAAACAGTAATAGCACTATAGCTGGGTAGGAATCATCTTTTAACCACTTTGATATAAGTACACTACTGAATAGGATTATAAATTGTGAATAAACCTTAAAGGCAAAGGAGATACATTTTTCAAAGTAACGGAAAGAATTATTTTTGAATTTCTTTCGCAGCTCTGTTCAGCACAACAGAGAGCCCTTTGTTCCTTAATTATGACTGTCAAATTTAGAGTTAAAAACTGTATGAAAAATGCTTGTCAGGATATGAGTCAGATTTAAGCACTAAAATATCTCAATACTGAGAATTTGCTGAAACAGCTACAAAACTCTGAAGTGAACATTTTAGCTATAGGTATTCACAAGGTACTAACAGTTACAACTTTCAAATCAGATTATTTAGTATTTCAAAAGACAACCACAGAAAATTATTAACAGTTAATAAAAATATTGGTATGCTCATGCATTCCAGGAACAAGATTTTATAATTCCACAATTAAAATGTATTTAATTTATGTAATTAGCAGAAAAATATTGTTGTTGTTTTTTACTAAGGAAAACCAACATGCCAAACACAGCAGAAACAAAGCCTTTTTAAGGGAATTAAAATTTGCACACTTTTCTGGAGTGCGGGAAAGTTCATTTGAACAACACAGCTTATTTCAATTGCACTCTGTAGCAAGTTACAAAAGTGGGAAAAAAACTGCTTCTGGTATTAAAACTTTAGTCTAAAATAACCCAAGAAGAAATAAATACTAGTGTTTTATTTCAGGAAGAGGAAAAAAATGATTAAATGTTTTATATATTGAAGGAAAATTGGTTGTTCTGCATAACAATAGGCCAGTGAAACATTCAGTCACATGAAAATAATCTTTATTTAATCCACAGACCCAGCCCAGCTACTGCGTGGGAATGGAAGGGCTTGGGAGGAAGGGAAGAGCTTGTGTGCGATCGTGTAAAAGGCAGGAAAATAAAAGAATAATGTGCAAAACCCTTGTGTGGGAGCTGGGAACGCAGGCTCAGCTTTTCACTCCTGTGAAATGTGTCTCACTGTGTCTAACAAATGGAGACCTGGTGCTTGTGTAACAGTCCAGGGAGAGAGAGACAGATCAGGCTGCAGGACATGAGGGGAAACCGGGAGAGAAGACCTGAGTGATCAGCCCAGACAGAATGTCTGAATGTTTTCTCCAGCTTTCACTGGCAGCAGGGCTCTCTGCGTCTCTCTTCGAATAACAACAACATTCGCGCAACTTAAAGAACTGCTGTCAGAATCAACAGTAATCCATGAGCCTCAGGAGTCTTTTAACTGGAAAGAAAACTCGGGGAGAGTTGGAAGAGCCGGGGCCTGATGCTGGCCATACTCACTCAGCGTCAGTGTGCGAGAAAAGCCGAATAACCGAGGTCACAGCCGGAACCTCGTCTTGCTCCCAGGACCCTCTCTACACATCTAGCACACAATGATTGAGGTTTTAAATATCTGACTGCAAGGGAAAATTGGGGACTTATATGGAAAGTCTTGCAAGTGGCGGGTGAGGATACTAAGGCCACCTTCTACTGACGAACAGCCAGTACTTATCTTCCAGCGGTATGTTTCTATTTAATGCAGGCAAGTAATTGGACATTCAACTACACAGGACCCTTCTGTAATTAACTTTAGCGCAGCAGAGTCACTGTGCAGCTTCCGCAGGGCTGGGGGCTGCGGTTTCCTGCTCTCTGTACACCGCCCTGTTCTCGCTGGAGCCCTCGTCACATGATAAATAACGCCTGTCCCGATTTTCTTCCTCCGCTTGGACATGCCTGCATGACAACCGTTGCCTCCGACTGCTCATGCTGCCAGGAGCCTCTCAGGGCGCCTGCTGGCTGAGATGCGGGCTGCAGCCTGCACAGCTCGACCCCTGCGCCGCTGCCTCGCACACAGGCCTGCGCTGACCCCGGGCCGCGACCCTCGAACCCACAGCCCCAGACTGCGGTCATGAACCCAGACATCGCACTTTTATTTACATGATTTCGCCGATCCTAGAGCAACAGAAATGATAGTTCAGAATACTGAATCTTCCTCTGCACTTTAATAAAAAATACCATTATTAACATAATGCAGGTATATTGTGACCGCCCACTGCAAAACTCTATAATAAAATCCTGCAATGTACTCTATACATATACCAAGAAAAAAACAGCGAAAAGTATTGAATTTGTTTCATACGACTTTTAACAAAGCATCCCAGAACAGTCCAGAAATACACTGAATTATTTTCATGTGGTGCAAGATTTATGGACTGATTTCATTTATTATTGTTTGCAAACAAACTAATAAAGTAAATGCTTACAGTATTTATGTTTCTTACGCAATTCGGCGTTTGTTTTTTACATTTTTTTAAATAAATGGTGAATTACTAATCAGTATAAAATATGTGGGTCATGCAGATAATTCCTTCTGCAGAGTTGGTCACGGATATATTAGTAAGCAGACTTTCCTCTCTTCCGGAATAAACCCCAAAGTGCGCCCACTGCCAAACCCAATAAATAACAGGCCGCGGCTCCTGCTGGCTCCCCGTTCCTCCACTAGAGGGCGACAACACCACCAGGTCTGAGGCTCTGCGCAGTGGGGGATGGGTGAGCTACCGCACTGTGCCATCATTAAACAGGCTGTACTTACGTTTTTCTTGAAAATCTTGAGGATAACTGCAGAAAACAATAAAACACAATTAGCACAAAATAAATGCAAAAGATTTTTTGCCTTCATGGTAGCATTTTACGTCTTTTCAGGCAGGTCATCAAATATCTTACCAAGACATTCCTGGCGGAGGAAACCAATTATAGCTTAAACAAAACGAAATCACACCTCACCTCATTGTGGTGTTTTTCACACAGAATTCATACACAGCTGGTGTTACTCTTTCCTTATCTTTAAATGCAAATTAATTCAAAGCTCATTTTGCAGTATTAGATCAAATACATTTCAATGGGATTTACTGTATTTACAAATCCAGACCAAATAGCTCACACAGATATGTTGGTGAATGAGATAGTTCGGCAAAAATTAATATTTTCATGAAGGTGTCAAAACTGTTGTTTAAAAGCTGGCGTTTTCGTCAGTCAGCACACAGATTACACATGTAAGTATATATAGTATATTACTCCTCCCTCCCAACCTTTGTTCTCCCGCTACTTTACCTTTGCCTACTGCCCTGTCTCTCTCACACCTGAAGAAGGCTCCATGGCCGAAACGTTGTGTTCGTCGTGTTCTCTTTCTTCTTTTTTTTCAGCATGGAATAAACCTATTACTTGTTCCTTTGCAGCCTACGCATGCTGACGCAGCTACCCACCTGAACTATATAGTATATTAGTTTGTGGTACAGCATTTCTGAAGTTCCTCCAGGCTTTAAATAAACTTTTCTTTTCAGGGTTGTGGAATTGGGGAACAAGCTACCAGGTCAGGGTGTTGAAGCCAATACCCTGACTTCTTTCAAGAACCAGCTGGCTGAGACCCTGCATCAATCAGCTAGAACACATGGCTGAAGGGCTCCTCCTCTCGCTTGTAACTGACCCTGCTGTTTCAGCTCTCACCAACAAGCCTTTATCCTCATTTAAGAGTGAGTGGTTAATCTGGAAGAGAAGAAGCTCTTCCTGGCTTAATCATTCTAAAACGTAGCACCCATGCCCAGTGTTGATGATCATTTTAAACTGAACCAATTAGGGCGAGTGTCATTAAGCAACTAAGACTACATTACGCCCTCCAGGTGATGAAGGTACACGATACAGCAGTAAAGGTTACATCAGAGGTAGCACAGGGCATTTAAACAAGGGTGAAGGAGAAAGTTTTATTTTACCTTGATTTCACCTCTTTAATTCTCTTGATGAATGCATCCTTCTTCTCTTTTGCCTTCTTACTTAAATTCTCCCCCTTGAGCACGTCAGAGAGAAAGGTCTCCAAGTCTAGCAGACAACAGGATATTTGTTAGCCAAATGAACAAGCCTAGTCTTTTTACCTCTTTGAAGAACGTTGTGTTTGATAAGAGCCATATTCTGACCTGAAAACACATCAAACAAAGCAAAATTGTATTTTCCTTTTAACGAGCAGAATTCTTCAACATGAACTACTGTATTCCGAAGGAAACTGGAAACTCTGCACACTGGCTGTGAATTATATCAGATGTCAGATCACACACGAGTCTAGAGTCCTCGTCTGAAGGCAAACACAAGCGCAGAGGAGAGAAACTGATAACCAGAGTTAACATTACACTCCAGTAAATTCGTTTATTATTCTTGTTAAAGAAGCGTATGTAAACGAATTACACAAACCGCAGATACAGCCTAAGGTTTTTCTTGCAGAGAATATATGACCAAACTAATTTGTGTTTAATTGCCAGTTAAGCGGACCTCAAATACGACAACAAGAGTGAGTTCCTCAATCGTTTTAGGCCCCAGCTGTCAATTCCAGACACCACTCACACCTGCATCTTTCACACCGCTTTGAGACCAAGGTACAGGAGCGCACACGGATTGAGAGCTTCAGCCTGGTACTGTAGGAAAACAAAACACCTGAGGTCACACGCATACGAAAACAGCTTTCGCTCTTTTTTTCCTCGGTCGTCGCTCATGTTACTTCCTCTCTTTTGATCTTTTTAAAAGAAACCAAATAGCCAAACGTGACAAAAAAAAACACGAAAGCGAAAAAAAAATCAACATACACAGAAAAAAATAACGCAATATTAAAAACAAACAAATATATAACCTGAAATAAGTGTCTTTAAATCTTCTGGTATGGGCTGCATAGTTGTTTCTGTCTTTGTTCCTGATAGAAGTTATTAACAAGGAAGTTCTGTAGCTAGTAAGTAATGAGGAAGTGAAGAAAGCATTTCTCTCGCACAGCCTACCGGCTGCCTGCCGTACATGCGGACCCCCAGCGCCGAGCCCACTTCCTCATTCTCCATCAGGGGACGGGGACCGGGCTCTGATTGGACAGGCCTCCCGGTCCTCTCTTCTCATTGGACAGGCGCCGCGGTTTCCATGGTGCTGGAGCTTCAAGCCTCAGACCCGCGAAGGCAGGGGCAGCGTGGTGTCTTGTGTTTGTTGACAGTGCAGAAGCAGCGATCTGTAAGAACTGAAACCGGCGACTTTTCTTTAAGAAAAAAATAATAACGCCTACGTAGCGTAGCAAGGAGTGCGCCTTTTTCGCAAATGAAAATCCCTATAAAACGCCAGCGCAAAATAAATTTTAAGTAAAATCCCACAGCCCTTCAATGCACAATGCAAAAAGATTAACAACAGCTTAGAGTACGTCCTTTAGCTACAACGACGTGTCTGTTTTCCTAGTGATATTACGCAATTACAAACAAGACTGCAGAGGCAATATTATTATCCCGGCTATACAGACTCAACGGGGGACGCAGCCATCACATGTAATTAAGTAAATCCTCTCAGTACCAGTCAGAAAACGGGACATTGTGGGCGAATGTCCACACAGGGACTGTCCCAACTCAGCTAGGGCGATGCGCTGTAGGTCAGAGGTCAGCTGCAAGGCATCCCCGCAAGGCGCAGGTGGGTTAAAACCGGCGACTCTGCCTGACTGTGCTGCTCCCCCTGGCTGCCCAGGAGTCGTGCAGTTACCTCCTGTGAGCTGCAGGGGTCAGTAATCACCAAGTGAGTGCGAGGACTCTGCTGCCCTAGCTCCTCGCTCACCACATTTCTCCACATTAGGAACAATAACCACTTAACCGCAATCCGCCAACATTAAATCATCGTCCTTCGCGGAGCATTTTAATGGTGGTTTTCAGCATCTCCTCTCGGCCATTGTTCCCATCAATACGGGCCGGCAGGGAAACAGATGGCTCTCCCCTCACATAAAGGCACTGCGCAGCGTGCTGATCTCTCTTAGCTTGATCGTTCGCTCTGTACATCTCATGCAATTTCCCATGAAATAGTATTCTTTAATTTTGAACGGCGCCGTGAAATACCTGCCCCGGCCCACTAGGCTGCAGGATAAAATAGTCCATCTAGATGTCTGGCAGGGAGCCTGAGCTAATATACACAGCAAATTGGTGGCACGCTGTGGAGTTAAAATATTGTACGCCCTACTGGTAACTTTAAATCTGTCTAAAGCGCTTTAAGTTAAAATTTAAGCAGATTTTTATTATACACTAAGGACTTGTAAGGTCTTAAATTTCGCCTTGAATGTGCAAGTAATTCATGGCACCAGCCCCTCCTTGCTGCTCACTGTAATTCCTACACAGAGACAGAGGAAACGCTGCTGGTACACACAGCCCCAACAGGACCTGGCCAGCAGCCCCAGAGCCGAGCCTGCGGCCGGAGCGGCTGACGGACGACCTGGCGCTGACCGCTTGATTAACACCGCACGGTCGTCATCTGCTGTCCACAAATATTAACCCGGCTCTCAAACATTTTAACGGTCTGTTCTCGGGTCAGCGGCGAGGGAGCAGAGGATGTTTGGAGGAGAGACAAACGGGGGTGTTACTTTATATGCTCGTAGTCTGCATGAAAGGATTTGAAAGTATGTTCTGTACAATACACGCGTCCTTGGTTTCAGAAACCTTTATTAACAAGGTGGTGCCGTGAGGAAGGAATTAATGTGTTTGAGCTATAGCTTGAGACCTGAACAAGTTTCTGTCTGTTTTTTTTAAATAAATGATTTGTGTTATGTATATACTGTAAAATGTGTAACAATTTGTTTTCTTGTATATATAGAAAAAACAGTTAATTGGGGATGTAAGAAATGAAAGGCTGAAACACAAAAATTTCACACCACTCTCACCAGAGTAAAGTTTAAGACGGTATATTGTTTTGCTCTACATCTTAAAAAGCGGATCTAATGTTTTCAGGAGTCAGGAACTTTCCTCGCACACAAATCCTGGAATAATGTCCGGCAGACTGGAACAGGAGGGATCTGTGTGGAGACTGACACAGCACTCCACCAATCCCACGACAGAGCTGGCAGGTCAGCATTAAGGTCACTAGCAGGTCAGCGTGCGAGCTTGTATCTTTCCAGCCTGTAGGACACAAAGGGCTTTAGGTCAGTGAGAAAAATGCTAAACAAAAAATAGCAGAATTGTCATTTTCATAATTTCACACGCCTATCCAGGGTACTTCAGATGTTCTCCGCCCAGGTTCTGAAATACATCAACACCTCATTTACAGAACTGAATTTTCACAGTTCAGAAGCTTAAAGAATGTTTCCACACCCTATTTCTACATGTGTTTTGACAACAGAAAAGTGCCAAACAGAGACTCCTCCCCCTGGTGTAAAAAAAAAAAGCTTTGCTTCAGCTTTCTGCTTGTAAATCAAAATGCAGGATGTTTAATGAGATAAAACATCATGGATAAACTGAGGAAACTGTAGTTATGGAGGAATGCTTAAGGGGCTGAGTTTCTGGGTGGCTACATATCCTTTTCAGCTAAGGAAGTAGGCAAAATCCTGAGAGGAAATTAAGAAATGAATGTCGATGTTTAAATTGCGTGGTTGAGATTACAGCTCCTGCTCAGAAAGTTATTTGACAAATTTCTCATCTGTCGTGAACACTAAAAATAGAGGTTGTTACTGCGACTCAAAAAACATCGGGACCAAGTTTTGCTCACTGTGTTTCTGTAGGAATGCGAATATTCACTTCACCCATTAGACGATGATTAATCGCGTGTGCCAGGATCCCACTGTATTTTCTTGGCCAATGTGTAAATTAACGTGTAAACTGGGTGGAAATATCCCCGTCCTGCCGGAGCACAGGACTGGTCTCCGCGGCTGAGCTGCCGTGCAGCGCGGCTCGGCCCGGCCCGGCCCGGCCCTTTGTGGCGCGGGGTCCCGGCGATAATGCATTCAGTGACCGACAGTAACAAGGAGAGAAAGCCCCCTGCCCTGCGGATGATCCCGGAGAGGGGGCTGCGGTACAGTGGCTCCACCGGGGCTTCCATCTGTCAGCGGCCGAGCTGGGAAACACGAAGCGCCCCGCAAACCCGTTTCAATGTGTGCTCCCAGCTGCGCCCTTCAGCACCAGACAGGCTGGAGTTAAAATCACAGGCTAATGTAAACACGGAGCTGGAAGAGTTAAAGGCCATGAGGTACTGTCACTGTGGGGTTTTTCCTCAGCTCTTCCAAGAAACTTCAAGCTAGCCTGTCCAGGGGCCACACTGTGACCCCGAAGCCGCTGTGGACAGGTTTAGTGTTTCCCTTTGCTATGTGTGTGTATGCACATAAAATAAAAGAGCACCTATTGCTGCCAGATGATGTTATTCCCAATAATAAAATTCAAATTATTCAAATAATGGATGAGTCTTATATTTTGCATTTTCCCTGTATTATTTTCCTCTGATGCTGATGTGCTCTCTTTAGTCTATGTGTTGAAAGTCCTTTAATAAAAGCAGCTGTAAACAATGCAGGGAAGAAAAGGGATTTTGCTGAAACAAATAAATCTTATTGGCAAGAAAATAACAAACCAAAACAAAAGGCAGATGTTCTGAATGTAATCTTGGCAGGTAATTTGGGTAAATTGCCTTTATTTTCATACTTTAAAAAAAGTTACATTCTTAGTCAGAAAACATATAAACAAGTTATGTAATTAAACTGAGCAAAGATAGCTACAAATGGGAACATAATTCTTGGCAGAGATATATTTACTGTTTTTAAATGTAAAACTCTTACCGACATGGTGCAACATTCATGGTTTGGCAAGACACAGCTTGAAAACACAGTCCTGGTTTTCCTCAGTCCAGGGAAACAAGTCTAAACATATTTAATGATGTAGGCTTTGACTGAGATGAGTTAGGAGAAGAAGAAAAATGTGCCATGTTTTCAAATGTCAAGGAACAGCCTGGCTGGCCTCTTGCAAACTTTAAGATTTTCACAAGGTTACAACATCTTTCTGACATGAAACTCCATTGTAAAAGATGACAAATAAAGAAACCTGTTAAAAAACAAGATGGCATGAGTGCGTTATCTCCTGTGTGTTGATACACAGTCACCAAGCTATGAATCCCACATAAAACTAAAAGAAGATCTGCCAGCACCCCAGCTGCAGAAAGCAGAAAGAGTGAGCATCAGGCGCAGACTGGTCACTGGGACGAGAAACCAGCAGTAAACCATCAGCACACTGGCAAGGGAATCACTAATGAGCAGGGCAACAGAGCTCAGAATTAAAGTCAGAACTTAGTCCATCAGGATTTACCGGTATGATAAGAAAAATCATAATTCTGAGTATTTTTTAAGGAAATACATAATAGATTTCAAATGATCTTACTCAGAAATCCTATCAATATAGTCAATTTCCACTATCCTGGCTTTGTTCATCGGTGAGTCGTTGAGTAATTTTCAATCAGACTGAGAGGAGCTGGGCTGAGGTGTTTAAACCTGAGCAATTCTAGGCGCTCAAACTCCTGAGATGCGCTGACCTTATCACTGGCATTACAACAAGGTCATTTTCTGAAATATGTTTACTAAGATTGGTAGGGTAATAATGTTTTGATGTAAGTTTGGTAGCACTAAAGAGCATAAAAATGGGCAATTGTTGTGTTTGTGTGCTTTCTGCTGGTATGTTTTCTGGAAGTAAATGCAGATAAATGATTACTTTAGATTTCCCCTACTTGAGTTGTGTTTCATTGGCATCTGAACTGAGGTACCCCTGAGAGACTCTCTGGTGCCGCGGTTGTGTCCTGTGATCCAGTGGATCACTCCTGACAGGCGTTTTGTCCTGTGATCCAGTGGATCAAGACCTTTAGTCCCTTACCACCTTTTGAGTCCTGCGCAGGACTCATCTCTTCATAAAAGCAGCTTTGATCTGCTGTGACACTTGTGCAGTATCACATTGGGAATTACACTTACTTACTGTGAGTAAAATGCTGGCATTCCTACAGAGTGTTTACATGACTGTGGTGTATTTTTGTAGCTGTTATATGGAAATGAATTTAAAACAGAGCAAGAGGCACGTCTTTACACAAAGGGTGGTGAGGGTGTGGAACAAGCTGCCCAGCTATGCTGTTGAAGCAGGTATCCTGGGTTCCTTCAAGAAATGGCTGGATGTCTCCTCATGTTTGTGACCTGTCTTGTCTTCTTTTGTTCTTACTGTTTCGTTTTGTTTGCACAGCATTTGCAAACTGCTCTTCCAGTTCTTGCTGCCTCATTGTCATTTTATTGATACTGTAGTGGCAAGATGGTTCCTTGTACAAACGCGGAATGTAGATTTTCTCTATTGCAAGTGGCCATGAATAAGCAAGTGAGCATTTTGCTAAGCATGCGGATAAATAAATTAATGCAGAACAGCTACATAAATGCACACAAAAGCTCATACAAAGCAGGGTGATATTAATGCAATGACTAAGGTAGAAAAATAACAGCCATGTGCAGTTTAGAATGGTACTGAAAACTAATGTTTTGAAACGTTTTTTGCTGAACTCTGCCAAAGCAAGCTGTTTAAATATGCAAACTATCTTTAGCGATCTGTAAATCCCTTAGCACCTTGTAGCATCCTGTGTTAAATTTATGAAATAGAAACACAGGGATTATGCGGTTAGCTTAGTCAAACAAGAAGGCGCTGAAGTCTGTGTTTCACAAATAGTCAACCACCTAGTCAGGCCGTCCAACTAAAATTGGAAACCTGTAAAGAGTGTATTTACAGCCCATAGCCTGAGATGGTCTTCTGGGAGACTGTAAATTAGAATACTGTCTTTATAAAGGAGTCACTGATGCCTGAGCTTTTTGACATGTCTGAAGGATTTCCAAAGTGTCCAGTATTTGTAACAATCTAAATGATTCCACAGCGCAACAGATGTGCTGAATGAATCCTGAAATACAACCACTTCTTTAACACAGACCTACACTCTGAGTCTTCACTGTGCTTTTAAAAGAAGACATTGAGATGCTCTAACATGAGATTCAAAAAGAGATACCAGGCAATTCCTGGGCTGATAAAAATGTGCTATAGTGACAGGTAAATGAAAATGAATCCCTTCATTCTTCAGCTGGAAAGACTAGGTGGAGATTTGATTTAAGCATTAAAATCCTTACAGACAAAACCAACCCAGCAGGCTGCTTATATTCAGCAGTGAAATAGACAGAAGTGTGGAAGTTCATTTAGAACTCTGATCAGGATACAGTCCTTTACACAAAGGGCAGTGGGTCAGAGTAAAGGCTGATGGAAAAGAAAGTAATATTCAATAATGATAAAAAAAAAACATTTTTCAAATTATAATTCAGAACAAGCTATACAGACATGTTGCATACCAGTACTCTAGAATCCCTCAAGAATGGATGAGTAAATGAGTGCTCACATGGTCCTTATTCTGATTAAGGAGAAATATTTAATGTATTTGAAGTAAGTAATAGTGATTTTATGAAAAGGTCTGCACATATTGCAGTGGTCAGCATTGAAGCCTTGCAGTGCTGGGACCTGGGTTCATTTCCAGACCTGGGGTTCTGTCTGTGTGGAGTCTGCATGTTCTCCCTTTGTTTGTGTGGGTTTCCTTTGGGTGCTCCAGGTTCCTTACACAGTTCAAAGACATACTGGTAGGTTAATTGACGTCTGGGAAAATTGCCCCTGGTGTGAATGTGTTTGTGTCTGTGTGTGCTCTGTGATGGACTGGTGTCCCGTCCAGGGTGTACACTGCCTTGTGCCCAGTGCTTGCTGGGATAGACTCTGGCTTCCCTGTGACCCTGAATTGGAAGAAGTGGTCAGGAAAGGAGTGGATGGATTTTATGAAAACATCTTGATATAAGAATAAGATCCAAGCAGGGAGGAGCTGATAGAAAGTATACATTGATTGATTGAACCGCTTATTGATTTGTTACTGTTACTGCTAGACTGTGGGTATTTTTCTGGAATTGTCTGGTACTGTGTGCTTATTAAACCCTTTTATAAGATGACCGTTTGAAACATTTTAAGGTGGTGTGTTCTATAGATGCAAAGTGAAAATGTCATTATTCAAATAATTTAAAAAAATGTATAGGTTGTGTTTACAAAATCGCATATTGCAAAGGAAGGGTTTACAACACAAGTTATAAATAAAAAACATAATTTAATGGAAAATTCTGACTAATTAATATCAATTTTAAGAAGTCTTCCCACAGTTAATCTTTTGTGCTTAATTTAATAGGTGAAGGACTGCACTGCACATCCTGACAGGCAAGATGTACCTCACTCTTTGGGCACTAGGGGCACTGCTGTGCATGAAAAGCTCTGAAATACTCTGCGTGTCCCAGAGAAGACTGCGCTGCTGTAGGCCTCACAGCTTGTTTATCCTGCATAAGCCTGCTTCATCAACTGACTGTACTGCTGTCTCGACTGCTTTGTTATCTATAGAAACAGACCACTAGAAAGTAAATGTCCGTTTTACTTTCCCTGGAACGACTGAGGTGCAAACCGGTAAAAAATCATATTGAGATTAAGAAGATTTAGAATTTCCACCAATGTTTAGAATCGTTTAAAAAATTTGGACTTTCTATCCATCCACTTTTTGAAATATTCGATCCAGTTCAGGATGGTGGGGGGGCAGGGCCTTATCCCAGCAAGCAACAGGCACAGGGCAGGATATTCCCTGGACATGATGCCGGTGTTTTTGGATCTTTCTTCTTATAATCTATCAGAGTCTTGTTTCATCTAACAGGCTAGCAATACAAAATGACATATATATATATAATAAATATATAACTCAGAACATTTTTTTAGTCAATTAAAAATACCGATTGGTCAGACCTGTGTCTGTTTTTACACAAAGGTGTGTGGGAGTGTGGAACAAGCTGCCCAGCCATGTTGTTGAAACTGAAACCCTGGCTTCTTTCAAGAAATGGATGAGATCCTCAGGTCAATTGGCTACCAACAACCCAACAAGCTAGTGGACTGAATGGCCTCTCGTTTGCAACCTTCCTTATGTCCTTTTGCTCTCATTTCCTTCACATCAGAAAGCTAAAAAGGCAGAAATATTCACGTGTGCATGACTGCAGATGAAAATATTCATGACAGCCACTTCATCTTCCTCACCCAGGCTTTTCTAGGCCTTGAGGGCCAGAAGAGAGATTTTAAAATCAATATGGAACTCGAATGAGATCGCAGTGCACGGGGTGTATAGTGAAATTTGGCCAGACGGCCCTATGCTGTTCATTCCAGGACATAGAGGAGGTGGTGCTCATCCCTGCAGCCCCCACCTGGTGACAGACAGCCCCACTGTGCAGCAGGTCAGGGGAGAGAGGGGGAAGCCGCCTCACCAATTTCACTAAGGGGGAAACGTAGGGAGGGCAGATTGAGCAAGACCTGGGTTTCACACCCCTGCTGTTATGAACAGCATCTTTATCATCTTTAATGAGCAAGTAGTTAGGGCTTCAGTTTAAAATTTCATCCCAAGTACCTCCTACCAAAATACTGGGGCAATAGATTGGAGTGCCACCTGCTAGTGCCCAACGCTACTTATCAAAGGAAGCTGGTTTTCCCTGGAACGTAAGAAGAGTTACAAGCAAAAGGAAGTCTTTTGGCCAATCTAGCCCATTTGGCAGGTAGCAGTTAATTGCTCCAAGGGTCTCATTATCTTGAAACAGGTCAGGCTATTGGTTTCAACAAGGTGGCTGAGCAGCGTGTTCCACACCCCCACAATCCTTTGATTCTCTGGTCCTTCAGAGACAATCTGCAAGAGAGAAAATGCCACAGCTACTGTACTATTGTGTTAATGTACATACTAAACTCATGACCTATGGACTGCAAGACCAGTGCCCCAGTCCTGGAGATACAAACCTGCCATCCCAGTACTGTCCTGGTCCAGCCTTCCTAAACTTCTGAAACCTAATGGGCTCAGACTATAAGGTTGTAGCTCTCCTGTCAGTTCAAAACTTAAGCTAAGGTGCAAAATAACCTCAAAATGTTTCATTATAGAGCAAAATACACACCTCAAATTGTTTGATTTTTCTGGAGTAGGTGTGGAGAAATGAGTTACATAATCTTGGTCTTGTAGAAGTTTAACTGTAAACAAAGTCTGTATTATCCAATGGCACTGAGACCACTACATCAGTTTCAAGTTTAAATTGTGATGTTCAAGTTACAACATCTGAATTTTGACAAAGAGGAAACATATATAAAGGCCACAAAACAGCCATGAGGCACCCTTGGCACAAAACTGTCCCTGCAGCAGATCTGACCCCTTCCAAAGAAGAAAACTGCTTCCTCTCACTGACTCCAGATCAAAAGTAAAATATAATGGCAAAAACAGAACACATACTTTTCAGCAAAGCAAGAAGAATATTCTGACTTACAGACTCCAACAAGGCCAAACAGAACTAATATAGATAATGTAGATTCCACTGCAGAATCAAAAGCCGTTAAAAGATCTTGACAAGACCTGTTTCAGGAAAGCAGACAAAGAAAAGAAATTACATAACCCCTTTAAGAATCAATCAATAATGAACAATTTATTTGTAGCATTACTCTTCTGCTCACACTTGTTGTCCCTTTAATTGTCAGATATGCCAAATGCCCAGGAGTGGCATAACCTTCAGAGGGGTAAAGAGATCAATTGGCTGTAAGAAATCTGCTCAGGAATACGTGATTAGGATTGACTAACACAGTCAGACACTGCCAAAACCACTACAGAATTTCTTGTTTTTTGTGGGTTCTGCATTTCACTTTCTATATATATGTGGAAAAATAGGCATACAAAACATACAACACTGTATATTGGTCTTTGTCATTGTATATCACATAACTGACCACTTTACTGACGTTTCACAGGAGGCTGCTGTCTGGAAGCACACTGACCCCTAAACACACTGCCTCCTAAACACACTGCCCCTAAACACACTGTCCCTAAACACACTGCCCCTAATTTGAATGAGTGAGAACAGATAGTTCACTGAACCAGGTTTGGTGATAAGAACCCGGTGTCTGGGGCTGTACATTGTGTGGAATAGGGAGCACTGTGATTAGTGCAGTAGAGCTCCTTGTCTTCAGAATAAGAGGCAGTCCAAGACATCACAGTAAATGGAGAAGGTTTGGCTTGGAGAAGCTGCTACGTATCTGAGCAGAAGGTTTCACTTTTTAAGTTGAACATAGAAAAGAAAACTGAAAAAAATCAAATTATTAAATGTGATCAAATCTTAAATACTGGGAAAAAAACAAGGAACCAGAAGCTATCTTGCCATCAATTCAGGAGGTTAGGTTTAGCACATCCTTGAGAAAAAGTGAAAAAATAATGGGACTTGAGTTTGACCACTTTGCTCCAGCAAAGAGAGAAATAGCTTCAGTCAATTAGACTAGCATTAGACCAGGGCTGCAGTAACAGTGTTGTTTATAGCACAGATCTACGCTTAGACACAAGACAAGGAATGCGTGGCCTGGATCCCCGGCCTCTTCGCCAAGGTTAGAGTACAACTGCACCAAGTACTTTATCCCTGTAATTAGCTGCATGGGGCTGTCCTGCCTCTGCCATTTTTCAAGTGTGCAGTGCGTTTAGGTGAACGGAGTCAGGTCGAATCATGAGGACGGTTTCCTGCACAGAGAATCATTAATCAGACAGGGAGCCTCCACCCCTCCACGCTCTCCTCCTCGGCCTGTTCCCGCTGAAACTGCGGAAGAGCAAGAACACACAGCAGAGAACATGTCCTGTCCTGCCGCGAGCAGAGGAGACTGCAGCCCGAGCAGAACCTCCGGCTCCTGGAGGACTCACACTCCGCCCCCCAGTTAACGAGCCACGTTGTAAAGGAGCAGTCTCTGCCTTGCAAGCGGAGCTCGAGATCTGTCACATATCTTCTCCTTGGCAAGGACGAGACAAATCTTTCAAAATCAACTTTTTCAAACTAGGAAGAAGATGGAAAATGAGACAGATTGTCTAAACATTCATGTTTTAATCTATTTATTTTGATAAACAATACCAATAGCTGTAAGTCGTTAGCAGAGAAGGTGCCTCATGTTCCTCTCGGGCACTGATGTCTGTGACACAGCCATGAAGTGGCAATGAACAAATTGATGCCAAAGCTAGGGGCATATTTCAATCAGGCATTAAAGTCATTTCAAAAGTGCCCCATCTTCACAATAGTTCAAGAATAATTTAGTTTTCATTAGTCTATGAACCCAATAACATCAAATGATGTTATTAAACTTTTTCTAACAAAACACTTTGTGTTCATCTAGTATCAGAAAGCTGCTTCTTTCTGTGATGGGTTGTGGTGACCTTAAATCACACACACAGACACTCACACAGACACGCACACACACACACTCACCCAAAAAACTTACATTCACACACACCCATACATTCACACACAGACACACTCAAACAGACACATTGATACACACACAGACACTCACACATTCAAAAACACACATTCACACACTCACACAGACACACACCATGATAATGATATTGATATTGCTAATTACATCAATGTTCAATTATATCAATGTAATAATAATGATATGAGTGATATCAATGATAATGAGATTATGCAAATGATATTTTACCACCAGATCAGAAATGAGTTAACTGCTCATGCCCCCATGATTGTCAGTGAAACCCAGTGAAATGCTTGTGTTCTGCAGCTGTTCGTGTGTTTAACAGGTTGGAATCTGGCTCCCTCAGAGAATGGATGGATTCTGTCTAACAAGTTTTACACTGAGTCTGCTGGTACAGCACTTGATTCTGATGAGCATCATTGTCTTCACAATGCCCTCAGAGTTTCAGACCGGCTTTATTTGCATGTTGATGAATGATCTTTAAAAAGCAAATTTACACATTTTTAAAATGTAAATAACCTTTAAATGCAGAATGTTGAACTGCTAATGATATTTTACCACCCCATAAGAAATTAGATTACAACTATTATTTTATGATGACAGTGTGTTAATACATTATTGCTCTCATTATAATCACTCTCCGTTTAAAGTATGTGCAGCACGTGCCAAACATCGCTTTTATGACAACCTATTTAAACACTGTAGCCTACAACATGTTGCAACTAATACTGGTCCTGACAGCTTTCAAAGCACCTTTCGAAAAGGGGGCTGAGTGGATGATTCTTGGGTAGAAGCAGCAAATTCTTGTTTGCAAAACCCCATCTTCACATTCTGAAGTTCAATCCGGAGTTCTGACACCAATCACCTAATATCTCTACTGGTATATTCCTCTTGTCCCAGAAATTGGCTCTTACATTCCTGTCATTCTGAGTTCCAGGACAAACGCCTTTCTCTGACAGGCTTCAGGGGCCTGCTGCACAGTGCGGGAGGAAGAGGCCATCACTCATGCCTCATCGGATTCCTATGACAGAGCGATCAAACACTGGAGAACCTGGCATAAGCACATCATTATCGGGCCTGCCTTAGCATTTCTTAACTGATCACACATGCAGAAGTCCTTGGTGGCTCTCATGCTCTGCCACTATTTGTAGTTATTTGACCTTTTCTCAGTGGATAATCCACACAAAAAAGCCCTAATTACTTCCCCAGCTTTGAGCGGCACATCAGCCCATGAATAATCAATAGGGCTTGATTTCGTTATTGCACCATCAGACACTCGTGCTGTTTAAAGAACATTTTTTCCATTGACCTGCTGCAGCTGTAGGACAGTAACAAGCCTCTGAGCTGTGGCTGGGATCATAAGCTGACCAGCTGACCTTATTGAACTGAGTTTAATTATAGGAACCTTCATTTAAATACCACCATTTTAATCAGAATGACACTTGTGAACCACCATGATCTCCTACACTGGATGCATCAAAAACTGGTCTGCAGTAAGCTGAGGGTGAATTGGGCTGCTCAGAAATAAATCTGCTTTGTTAGGAAGATGTGATGTGGAAGGAGAACAGATGCATTAAAAACCACTGACACAAATGGAACAGACGGCTGTACACCATCCTTTCTCTTGATTTCATTCGCAAACGTGCTGCTCATGCTCATCTATTCATGACAGAAAACTAACTAACATAAGAACAGTTAAATAAAATAAAACAGCTAAATATTTGTTTTGCTAAAAATGAATACCACAATTGTTCTGGATAATATGGAACTTCAATGACAATAAAAGTCATTTTATTCAAAGCTTCTGAAAAAACACTTTCAAACCAGATTCCAAAAGAGAGGTCTAATATATAGGTTCCTGACTAAATTGATAATATGATCTGCATATGAGCAGTGAAAGTAGTTTCCCGTCTCATGCAGTGCCACTTATCAAACAGCCTGCTGATGCAGAATTAATAGTCCCCACTTAACACTCCTCCCAGATGCCCTGTGTAATTTCAAATATTGCAATTAATCTACAATTTTCTGCTCAGATGCTTGATTTTCAAAATAATTAAACTTCCTAATGCTAATTTCCTAGCAGTTTTTATTTCTACATTGTGCTTTTAATATGGGTTATAAGTGAGATGAATTCATCAGAGATTTATAGTATTTGGGTTGGATGCTTCTATATGATCATAAACCATTAAATTCCTCAAAATATTGCTGAAAGTATGAAAGCTCCATGGCACTATTTTGTGATTCAAACAAAAATAAAATTTTTGTGATTTAGGACCTGAATTCACTGTTGAATTAGTGCCCAAACTAGTATTTGCTGAAATGCAAGGAAATGAAGTTTCGATTCACTTTGGAGAAATTTCAAAGGTGATCTACCCTTGAAAAAATGTCCCAGCCTCCCCAGTCCCTCCCCGGCGTCCTGCCCTGAAACCATTTACAGGCCTGATTAACTCTTTACTGCTTAAGTCTTGCTTATGTGTCTTGGGTTGGGAACTGGCAGAGGTGACATCAGTGGGGCTGGGGATGTGGGCAGATCCCTCTTTTACACTGCTTGTTCTTGTTTTGCTCCCTCAGTTTTTGAACATGTAGTAATCATTACATAATCAATGTTTAATAACCAAATCCATCCTGGTACCTTGATGTGCAGGGGTGGGGTGTGCACTTGATTCTCCTTTGTTATTGAGGTGGTGAACCTCAATAAAAAACATGCAGAAACTTCTGAGCTTTCAAGGGGAATAAATTTGAAAACACAACCCAAAACAAAGGTAAGGCGCTACTTTAGTGTTAAATGCAGGAGCTCAGATTGGAAGGGTAGCTTCAGGGGCTGCTGGTGCCAGAGGAAGGGGGGTTTCAGTTTTACTCACTGGCTGGTGTCAGAAACAGCCTGCTAGCATCAGCAAAGAGGCAGCCTAACCTTTCACCCCCCTCTCCCCCGACACAGGCCTCCACCTCTCCAGCTTTCCCAGTGGGGCGCAGCCTGCAGCTCTTCAAACACCTTCTGGAATCGAGGGGCGCCCTGTTTGGGAAGGAGGTGCCTTTCATCTCCCGCCAGGATTCCTTCCCTTTATCTCAGGCTGTCCGATAAGCAGCGGGATGGGTGGGCGTGTCTCCTGCACACCGCACACATCTGGTTCTCCCATTCTCCCACCAGGCAGGGCTCAGGCAGAGCTCAGGCAGGGCTCAGGCAGGGCTCTGGCAGGGCTCAGGCAGGGCTGGCTGTGGGCCTCCCCTGCGTCCCTTTGCCTTTTAACACTCTGGGTCTGTTGGACCCAACCGGCAGCTCACACACCTGTGACAGTGCGCTGCCTTGCGAGGTTTGGGAAAGGTTTGGTTTCCTGAGTAATGGTGGGGAGAATAAGACTGCACAGTGAATGTTACAGAGTGACCGCAGGGGTGGGAGTGTTGTGATAGTGTCATTTGTGAAAAACCTACAGCTCTCCTACCACATCACAACAACTCACACACAGAAGAGCACCAGTCAACACCACCCAGCAATCAGATAACCGATCATGTCACTGCAGATTCAGTACTAATATTTGATGAAAACTTGAAGTTAGCCAGTGCTAACGTACATTTGATTTAAGTCTAAAACAGGTTTTCTTGTTTCCTCTTCGCACTTATACAAGATGTTGAAAGAGCACCCCAAGCACTGACAGAGGAGACAACACTGTAAATATTTTTCTCTTTATGGGGCCCCTTAGGGAGTGACTCTTCCCCAGCTGCTCAGAAATCCAGACCTGAATCTTTCATTGGTGGACACAGCGGCCCTGTTTATCTGGCCCTCCTTGTGAGTCCTCATCAATGGATCTGGAAGGAGCCATCCGCTCAAGGTCTCATCAATGGGATTGGGTCAGGCACGATTCACGGTGAAGACAGTATAGATTTCTTTTCTTTTAAAAAGAACCCCCCCCCCGCCCACAAACACACCCATCTGTAACCTGGCCCAGACCACCTGTAAAGACTCAAACCCTCCAGGCAGACAGGCAGTGCCTCTTAACTCTCTGCCACATCAGCTGTTTGGAAATAAACACTGCAGAGCAGATTCCACTGAGACTGAAAGGCTGGGGCTGAAGGAGACCGTCAGTGTCAGCGGTCGCAGGCCAGGAGGCACCCCAGTGAACTGCCGGAGGAATCGTACGTGTTGACTGAAGCACTAAGAAGCTTTTCATTTTGGCGAGAACTCCTGCTTGTCAGTCGGTGGCCAATCAATGACACTTGAACCTCTGGTGACCAGGTCATGACTCCGGCTCATGCTGAGAAGGGCAAAGAAGAGGCTTCACCTACAAAATGACCTTTAGAAAGCAAACGGGTGAGGCTGCTGTCTTCAGCGGACTCCGGTTCTGCTCCAGAGCTCGGCTACGGGCCCACACACTTTACTCAGAGAAGGAGGGATTAGTTGTAGAGGGAGAGGGATATCACATGCGATCATATGCTAAAACCAGTAACAGTGTGAGATTCAGAAAAGAGATTCTTATGAATGCATACCTACTAACAACTGTTAGAAAGAAAAGTGCAGCTCTAGAACAGCTCAACTATTTTCTTAATACAATGTGGTCATTTTAATTTAAGATTCATGCTAGTTGGGATCAAAATGCATATCTGATTTCATAACTTAGCAGTAAAAACCTTTTTGATCTGCAATCTACTGTATGTTTTACCGTTTTAGTGCATGGTTTTAGCTTCAAGTAACACGAATTGTCTCACGTTCTGCATTAATTCTGCAGCCTCAGCTCTCTGCGTGGGCTGTGAGCACATTACCCAGGGCGCAGAGCTCTGGGCCGGCGGGCTGCTCAGCAGTGTTGCTCGGAGGCTCCTCCAGGAGGATCAGGGCCAGGGGGGTTATTTGCCTCAATTACCAAGGGAGCAACGTAAATCCCCTGTTTACAGTGCTGAAAAAACATGATACTAATCTCTTTAAGTAGCCCTTTATCCTGACACATAGCCTGGCATCTCTTATTGAGCTGCAGTCTGCTGTGAGCTGGCGCTCTGGGGTTGCAGGCTGCTGGCTCCTACGCATACTGTACCCACGTGGGCTAATCGCTTCTCTGAGGACGCCAACCAGCCCTTTACCCTGGGCAGGGCACAGTGCTGGGGCTAATCCCACCGGTGAGCTCCTGAAGGAGGAATAACAGGCACCTGAAACACACGGACCTGCTCTCACTGCGTGACATCTTATACTTTTATTCACTACTGTGATGCTTCGCAAGATTATTCAGAAATTTAAGGACTGTGGAAAAGAAAATGCATCAAGTATAAAGACATTATTGTCCCTGCGGTATACGTTATGTGATTTCAGCCAGTTCACAGTGATCAATCTCTGTCTATACATCGTCATTAAAAATTGAGCTACGCCACCCTGCAGAAAAGATTGTCCTCTTGTTAAAATGTCCAAGACAATTCAAGTAACTTTTAGTAATACTTGATCATATGATCACATCTTTCAGATAACATTTCTTGTTAGGATAATCAGCTTTGACATCTTCATGGTTTAACCCATGGGCTGTTCAGCTATTTTATATTCACAAGTATAGTTATGTATTCAGGATAGTCCAATTACTCACATCTGTCTGAAAATCCATAATAAATTCCAACCAATCTCCAGACTGGAATTAAGGAAGAAATCTCAACAGTTCCTATAAATCTTCAGTCATCACGCAACGTCAACAGTATTACGATTTGCTTAACAGATGTTATCCAAAAAGATGTAAAATAGCATAATTGAGTCAACACAAATTCAATGCAATTCAGTCATTCAGTCTTTCGCTGCTCGAGTTTGTTGTATCATTTACAAGTGTGACAGTGTTTTTCTGCACATCACCAAAATCTCAAATTTTATTTGTTCTTCCAAATAAAAGCTGACAATTGGAATGGAAATTTCAGGTATGTCTGGTAATGTACAAATTTAGAAAGAGACATTTATTCAGCAACTAAATATTGGCTGGAACAGTTTAAAATGCAAGGCGCAGCACAAGATGCTGAGCTGATCCAAATGCCAGTCTATAGATTTGAAAGACTAAAGATCACATCATCATGAAGCAGACAGAAGTGACACTTAGCAAAGTGCCAAGTGATTTATGCCAATGTCCTGCCTGATGATACTATTATAGACAGCACTGTCATTAAGGAGTCCCTACTGACTTTAGCCATCGTTCCTGCTGCACAAATTACAACAGAGGCAAGAGATCGAAAGCTCCCCGCCTTTTGGTTGGAATTCATGCAAGCTGGGGTCAGTGGCGACTCGGCTCACACGGGCTCTGCTAGACCAGGTGGGGGAAGTGCCTTTCCTCTTCAGTCTAGTGCAAATGCTAAAACCCGTCGCCTTATTGTCAACGAGGTTTAGCTCATTTCTTTATATGCTTCATTTGAACCTTTACCTACTATCTCACGTGAAAACGCCAGGGCAATTTTCTCATGTACAATTTGCACACATATTCTATGCGCACTGTGATCGCTGGCCTGCATTTGCACTGTCAGAGACCACACACAAGAGGAAACAGCCTTGTCTCTGCAGCCTATGCCCACAGTGATGAAGCTGAGTCTATTAAACACCTGTGGATGAAGAGGACGGAGCTCAGGATGTACAGTAGATACATGCACAGTTCTAGATTCTGGAGAAATAATGAACTGGTCTGCCAAGCTCAGAAAGCTGCTTAAAAGTTTATGAGACAGCATGCAAAATGACCGGAATTAAACAAAATGTTTCTTAAATGTATAATCTAGCTTTTGGAATATTATTCCCCGTACACTGTCCTCTTTCGGAAAGCAGAATATCTGCAGAAACTTTTTTGGGCAGTTTTTGAGAAGCCAGTGAGCACGTGGAATCTACTAAGAAATGTTTTCTTATTCGGGTTCTAAATGTCATTAAGTCTGTAACATGCTCATGAAGCCACCAAATTTCATTTTTCTACATTCAAATGGTCATGCTAAATAAATGGAAATCAGGGAGGTGCTCTAAAGCCTTAGAGTTCTAGAGTTTCTATGCTGTAAATGTGAGGTTCCATATGGTTTACATGTGGCCAGGAGCACACACCCCAGCTGTGACCTGGGCAGTCTCACGCGGCGCTCGAACTGCACACTCATCCACACTCTTGCATTACAAGGCAAATGCAGTCCACTGGCACACACCTGGCAGATAGAAATGTAAAGGAAAAACAGTCATACTCTTTCTACAGTATATGGATATATGGAAGAGAAACAGTAAATGTATATGAAACAGGAGCACAATGAGAATTTGTTTAGACCAAACATGATTTACACGTGGAGCTATCTTGTGCAAAGCCCCTAAAAAGCAACCATAGAAAAGCCATGCAAACTCCAGCGATCGCTTACATCTACACTTAGAGAATAGGAACTAAAAATAGCCCAATGTTTGTTTGTCATTTTTCTAACTACCAGACCTTCAGGGGTGTCATTTCCACTGTACAGACAAAAGAAACGTCGATCATCGAGAATCTCGTACAGATGTAAAGATTGCACGTTCACGCCAACAAAGGAACAAGCTCAAGGAAAGGATTCAGATTAAATTGCTTTTGACCTGTTGGAAACTACGTTTCTCTTTGCTTTCTTCTTTATATATTAATCTTTGTGTTTTGTGGCAGAGGCAAGCAGGGCATTACCTTCTAGGCTTTTAGGGATTAAAGTACTCAGGTGGTGTTTTTAAAGGGATTAGAGTAAGTTTACAATCTACTTCAAATCCTTCACATGTCATGAAACAATTACTTAAAGACTCGCTGCTCTAAGTCGCTGGGCCTGCTGAGACCTTATTGAAACTGTTTCTGAGGCACTGGCTGCTGCTACGTGTTCAGGGGGCTGCACTCACAGCAGGCCAGCCATGTGTGTCTGTGCTGCTCTCTTCCTTCTGTCAGCTCGCAGGAGCAGGCGACAGGAGAGGGGCTGGGGGAGCGTGGCTGATAGGGATCTCCTGTACTCCAGGCACAAGCTTGCTCACAAGAAACTATTAATAGGTCTTTTAACGTTTATAGCTTTCATTGAGATATAATGGTGCTGTCTTCCCCTTCAAGCTAATGAAAGTTGTCAGTCAGACCATTTGCAGTTTTTTGTAGACTGTTATCTGTTCCTGAGCTTTGAAACACAGCTGAAACTCAGCTCCATTTCCATGAAGATTTGTGCAGGATCAGGAGATGTAGACCTAATTTTCATTAGTTAAAATATTATTTACTTTAAATTTAAGTCATCTGGTGCTACTTTCCACTGATAATAAAATGTTGGATCAGAAATCCAACTTTGCTGCTTGATGGAAGAGGCTGTGGGACTCTCTGTGACTGATGTGTGTCACTGGGACCAGTGCGAGTGACTGGGCTACCGGTACCTCAAGTCTGTTCTAGGCTTCTAGTGCTGTGGGGAAGCCCATTAATATAGTGGTGAACATATGAGCATGGATTTGTACAGGTAGAAATTTTATAATGAACCAAAGCACTTATTTTGCATATACATTTTAGTCTCAACACAAGCAACAGATGTTCCAAGAGGGTCAGTAACATCATGCAGTCTAGAATGACTTGTGTGCAGAAATGCATGGTTTGATGCCCACATTTTTCATGCTATTCCCAGTACACTTTACAAAACATTAAAAAAATGCACTTCCCGATTTTACTAAGCAGCAATATCCTGCTTGAAATGCCCATTGCCTACCCCATGTGTTTATGTTATCCAGTGTTGAAGATTTGTGTATACAACAGGTTCTGTTTTCTAAACACAGTCATTGGCCCTGAGCCCCAGTTTTAGCCTCCACAGTGGTGCTGTCAGTTCTGTCTGCCCTGTCTTCACCAGAAGCCCCTGCACCAGCAAGTAAGAGGCGGAGGATGTCTGTGCTGGGAACTAGATGGGTCAGGGTGTGGGTTCGGATCCCAGCAGAGACACTGATCCTGTACCCTTGAGCAAGATGCGTCTCTTAGGCTTCTCCAGAGGAGCTGCCCCTGCTTGTTTAAGGTGCAGAAATGTGTGTTGCTGAGGGTGAGAGAGTTTATTTACCAGACGTACATGTTGAGATTCTTATAATACTGAATAAAAGTGTCAGCAAAATCAACACATAAATCAAAACAATATGCTGATCTCGCTGCACATCACAGGTTGTGGGCTGTCTTTTCCATTGAACTGTTATTTTGGATCATCCACTAAGGGATGATTAGAAAGTGTTCAAGACTTTTAAGAAACAAACTAAAACCCGGTGACAGTGAAGATACAGTAATAAAATTGTATCCATGTTTGTAGCAGAAGAAGGTCATTTAAAAAATGTATAAGCTTATCACTCCACATCTCGGAGCTCACAGCGATTTCTACACATTGTCACTCGTAGATGTATTCTACAAGGAAAATAAATGCATCAAATATTTACTTGAAAATGTATTAAAACTCTTAATTGCAGTACATTATATTGTAGTTACATCAGGACAATGCTTAGCACAACTGATTAGACATACAGTAGTAAGAATTTAAGAATGCATTTGTGTCTGGTGTTGTGAAGATTCCTCACACGTTTTTCTCCTACTTCGTCCTCTCAGCTTGCACCCTGTTCACTCTTCCTTCAGGATCTCCTGCAGCCCTGTCCTGCAGAATGTTCGCAGAGCCCCAGAACGGCGCACAGGAGCCACATTGTAGGTGGCCTCACACCAAGCCTGTCACATGACCGCGTCACATGACCCGGTTTTCCACTTTTCCAGATGGCCCAGCTGCAGTCTGGCCCTACAGATTGGAGCTCTTCAGGGTTTCTCATCAGGGACCTGCTGTGCTCAATGACAGCCCAAGGCTTCTCTCGCCTACTGAGGAATAATGGCAGGTGCTGATGAAGCTGTAAAGGCGAGAGAAATGAAGTCCAGTTCTTTAAATAATGATTTAGCCACGGAGAAAAACATCGTCCTCTCCTCAGTCAGAAGAAAGAGGGTCCTGGTTCAATTAACATTTCAAAGCTTGTCTTTCATAAAGGCAAGGCCTTACAGTGCCATGAAAGGCTTCTATGTGCAAAATAGCATTTTTGTATTTTTACAAATATTTAAATGCATTTATTTTAGAAACAGAGTCAAATGAAGACAAAAGTTTAAGTCTCCATGATTCAGAAAAGACTGAACTTGAAGTATTTTGAAATTCATAAGAAAACATATAGTACCTAAGTGCAGTTGGACAACATGAAGCTGCATTCTCCACAGTGTGATCTGTTTCACATCGCTGCCTGGCATTCAGCTCAGGACTGTGCAGGTTCAGTACGTCACTTTATGCAGCAGGTGTGTCTGGTGAAGAGGACCAGTTCACAGCTGCTTGCTGTACTGCTGTTTAATCACATCTGATCCTGTGCTGAGGTGTCTGACAGCCAGGTAAGCTCAGAACCAGGTGTTTCCAGATGAGGCATTTAAAAAATCTCAGCCTTTTCAATACCAGGAGGCTCAGCGGGGCTGTTCCTATAGACTCCATAAGTAGAACCATGTGATTCTGAGATATAGGAAATTAAAGAAACAACACAAGATGATTGATTAATATGAGTCTTTGAGTTGGGGATCCTTTGGTCTCATTAAGCTACTCCTGTACCAAATGAGCAAAATCAGCTGAGTAGCTACTTTCAATTGCATGTTCTTGGTAGCGCAATTGAAATTTGTCATCTGCATTATTATTATTGCTAATATTATTACTACTGCTACAGTAATATAATAATAAGTGGTAGTTATAGTTACTGAAGAACTACACTTTTAAACACTACCAAGAAATAACAGAAAACCAGACTTGGGAAGTTGCTTTTGTAAAATGTAATTTAGGATTTACAAACTATTACTACTCTGCTCTGTTGCAGTTTATTGGACATACGTGTTTCCTCTGTCCTGCTCAAGCAGTAACATCTGGAAGAGTCTACACCCAATTCTGACCATTAAATATTCCCCACGGAAATAGATTTCTCTTTAACTTCCCTTCCTGCCACTGGTCGTGAACATTAGGAGAGACTGCTTTCAGAGGGGTCTTGGTCTTTACCGAAGGGACGATCTTTCTGCACTTACCTGTCTGTTGGCATGTTTTCTGTAAGCCAGGAAGAAAGGGTGGTGTTCGCAGACTGTCGGGAGACACTGCCTCACTGTCTGTTCACCATGACTTTCACCTGAAACTGTAATCAGTTAGGTCCAGAGAAATAAGACTTTTAGGCATATTGACATCTTCTTCAGTTAACAATCTGAACATTATGTTCTTCTTATGAAAAAAGACTTAAGGCACTTCAAATACATGGCCACAGAAAACATATTTTCGTAATGATTTTGGTGTTACGCTGACTGACATTTCAGATACACTTCATTTCAGGCTATATGATCTAATCGACTCATTTCAAAGCTGTTTCATCACTGGACTGACAGCGGCTTGATCAATGTGCAGGTTTCCTCCCAGCTCTGCTGTCTCAATGGGTGGACAAACACGTCCAGCCGACCAGACTGGTTTCCCAGGTCTCCCAGAACGAGCCTGTGAGGGGACAGGATGAGCGGTGCTTGAAAGGCCAAGAGCAATAATAACTCTGGCAGAAGCCTGGGGAAAAGAGAGGTGAAGGCTGCTTGTTAGAGGCTCTTCCTCACTGGATCCGAGTTATCAAGGCCAGCTGAGTTATTGTACTGAAAAACAGAGACCTACCTGAAACTCTGCTCTGTCGTTGCACACATGCTTCAGAGCTCAGAATGCCATGACAGGATCTTAGATCCTAAGATTCCTGAGATTACAACAGGAACGTCTTTAGATTCCCACCGCATAAGAGAATGTTTTGTTTGTCACTTGCGAAAATATTCAGATGTTGCAGTGCAATCCCGGAAGAAGCTGGAGCACATAGGGGTGACCCCTGAGGTGAGGTGCTGGCCTGGAGACGTACAGTACAGGGTAGGTGGGAAAGAAGCTCCTTTTCACAGAGACCCTGTGGGACTGTTAATCTCCCAGCCTGGTACTAGAACAGCATGAGGAACAGAAGGACTCTGCTGCTCTCCAGCTCCTAGAGGAGCTATCAGAAATGTACCTCAAGGTTCCCTAAGAAACAGTGCTATTGCAAAGCTTGTGTTTGTTGGTATTCATAGCAGAAATATCCTACCTACATATCCTACCAGCAGGTTCCTAAAGAGGAAGAAGAAAATAATTAATGAATCGCTGTTGGAGTAGGCTGAATTTGACCAAGCAGCTGGTTACATTCGCCTATAGCAGAATGCAGATCAAATCTTGTCCATTTCTCCTCTCACACACTTGAACACAGCAGCATCTGTGTTGAAGAGGTTATGTAGCAACTGCATGTTTTCTTCTAGTAAAATGTATAAAACATGCAAATGAAAGCCTTTAAATTACTTTATTTATTTGAAATTCTAACCAAAAAAGGTTAAAGTTCAAATATTGAGCTTTACCTGAGCAGGACAATCCTCAGACTCCAGTCCCATTGCAAACAGGGTGGACCTGTGGAACTCAGACACCACAACCCTCTTCACACATTAATATGTCTTGAACACTGAGCATACTCTATATTTACCAGAAACACATCTAATCCAAAATATAAGCTTAATGAGGTAACCACTTTTAGTGATAAAGAATTAAATTTAACTTTTACAACTCTAAAACCAAACCATCAAGTCAAAGTTGTCATTTTACAGACAAATTAGCCATAATACTGAAATATTGCATTTCCCTCTTCACTGACACATACATAATCTAACCATTCCTAGACCTGATAAAATGACAGATCAGAACACTGCTGTCTTGTCAAGGGTAGCAAGTAACTTTTGCCGAACTCCTATAGAGTTCTAACCATGACATGTAATGGGATTAGTCACAGGGTGCTGACATACCTTCACCTGCAGACAAAAAGCTTTCTTTTATCATAGGGCTCAATGTCAGGCGGTATAATTTGCTTATTAACAGAAATCACCTTGGGGCATCTTACACATTAGCTGTCAATCTGTACACAGAGGTAACTCAGGTGTGTGAAAGTAGTGTCGTCTTTAAGACAAGTCACAGACATCTTACACAGCCCTCATTTCAGAAAGAGCAATCGTTCGCCAGCTTGTCAAGAAATTCTATAATTCTTTGTTTTCGCCACAGACGTCTAATGAGACAGGTTGAGACACATAGCGAAGTGAGATAGTTCTGTTGCCATCATAACTTGAACAAATCCTTCCCTTTCTCTCACCCTCCCATGTTTCCTCAGATCTGAGTGACTTTGTCATCCGTCCCCTATGCTGTAGTGTGTTTTCCAGAAGTGGCTCCATCAATGACCCAAACCAGAAAAGTATATTTCTACATGGAAGGAAACGCCAGTACTGAGAACAGAGTCAGTGCTTTCACCTGGATTTTAAAGATCTTATTGCTATACTAGAGCAGTGGTCCCAGTTGTTGTCAGGGATGGGTTTCCAGTAGAACAACTGTGTAACTGTTGTAATCCACAATATGGAGAGGAACGGTGGCCAGGAAGAGCATCTCCTCCCTCTGACACACCTGTCATTTGCCATATCTATCCTTTCTGCCTACCTGATGCCACAGGCAGCTTCAAATACATGCCTGCAGTGTTTAGCAGTCCAGGCAGGCTACAGTACACATGCTCCATTGTTCCTGATGCCTCTTCCTGTCCTGTTGATAAAACATCTCCAACAGATTTGATGAAAATGAGGCTCAGGAAGAAAAGGAAACGACTGGACCTCACAGGGCGACGCTGATCTGGGTCAACCGGTCGTCTGGAAGCAAAGGAGACAGGATCAGAAATCCATGCATTAATGTGCAGGACATCCCCCATGACAGGGCTACCACATAACTCTTCTAGGACTGTGACTGATAGGACTGAAATAAATAAATAGTGCCATTTTGTTTCCTCACAGGGCTGAGTGAATTGCATTCACCGGATCGTAAATCTGTAAAACGAGTGTGCTTGGATCTGGCTCTGCTCTTCGTCGGCATGCTTGCTGTCTGCAGGACTGGTGCAGAGCCATTGGGTGCAGCATAAATTATCTGCCTTCAGCAAAACGAGCAGCTGAATCACATATGGCCACTGACAGCGCTTGTTAAGCCTTTATTAGTTGCTGTAAGCACATACTTTAGAGAGACATACCATCGCCTGAAACCCAACTATGTTTGACTGATGTACTCAGAAGTTGGAGTAGTTAAAGGAATTAGATTTCTCTCATCACAGCAGACTCTCTGTACAAATTGCAGCAGCACTGCTCTGCCAGGAAAGCCTTTGCACCTGAATGACAAGTGATGTTCTGACAAACATTACAAACAAGAGTAAATAAGATAGTAAGTAAGCTTACTAATGAAACAAAAAGGATGATTATTCAAGAAGCATAAGAGCCACAGAACGCAGTACAAGGTGTGGATTGTACGTACTGTAGATGAGCTCGTGTGTCTTTGTCCCTCCAGCAACTACCCTGTCAGCAGAGTAAATGAAAGCAGGGAGATCTCCCTGATACCAATGTAAATAAACACAGTGTGGATAACCCCCCAGGAGTTAGCTGGTGTGTGTTCTTCCAGTCCCTTGAGGATGAGTCCATATGTTTGCTTGCTTCTCTGGAACATTAGATCAGTCCTGCTTGAATTTACTTCTCCTCCTTGGGTATAAATTCAATTTAATTGCCTTCCTTTATCTTCATTTCCTACCACTTGTACTGCTTATAAAGACTTATCTGTGCATTTCCAAATGCCTTATATCGTATAAGTGACTATTTTGATCATTTTGCAAAATCTACTTAAAAACCTCCTAAGGACGTATCCAATGGCGTTGACGATTTCCTTCACCCACAATGACTGCAGCAGGAGCAGAGAGGACACAGATGTATTCAGGTCGGAAGCAGCGATCGACTGCTGGTTTCTGAGCACGAAAACAATAAAGTCTCTGGCGGAACTGAGGCCTTGGCAGCTTCACACACACAGCGTGCTTCCTCCTCAGATAAAGCTTCCCAGAACCCGGACATGTTATTCAATCCCATCCAGACAGGAGCTCCCAGTCTTTCCATCTTTAGGGGTGATGAGTATTGGAGATCTCCAGAAGCCAAACCTGAAACACTCCATTAGATCTGCTTGACCATGAAGGTTTTCATGTCAGTGGCTGCAGTTATCAAAATTTCCTAGTTTCTGTAAGATTGCTGATGACATCCCGGACTGGAAGCCTCAAACACTGTTACCAAGAAGCACAAGAGCCAGTTGTGACTCTGTACTGTAGAGTTACCATCAGAGGAACGTCTGCCAGAAATAAAACCCCTGGGGATCTGGTGTGACCAGCCTTCCATGAGCTTTGTGGGGCTTCAGTAATACAAATCCTACCAAGTAATACATTTAATATACAGTACAGACTCAGAACGCATTCCAACAAAAGCAAATAACTCGGAATTATGTTAGAAAAGCTGCAGTCAACATTGTTCGGTCACCCCATTCATATTTAGGCTTTTACAGCAAATACAGTACAAGTGGAGAGAAATTTTGACAACTATGAAATGGTCATACTTCCAATCAGGTTAACTTAAGCTTTAACACGATTACTAATAGCCTGTTATGAGCTGTATTTAAGAAATAGAAAAGAGTTAAGAGGTGCATGTGAGACAAATAATATATCAAAACTGCTTCAAAAGAGGCACCTTCACTAGGGAGCAGATAAGCAATTGATTCTTATCCATTCCCAAAATAGCATTGTATTTCCAGCAATTCCAAAACAGATGGATATTCTTTGTCAAGAGGTAATGGTGTTTTAATTTTAAATTCATATTCAGCAGTAAATCACTAACTTGAGGACACAAGTGGAACCCACACAGAAGTGTAATTAAAACAGAGAACAGGATGCACCTCTATACCCAAAGGGTGGTGGGAGCGTGTAACAAGCTGCTCAGCCACGTGATTGAAAACGATACTCTTGCTTCTTTCAAGAAACGTCTGGATGAGATCCTGGAAACAATGACTGCTGGTTGGGCCAAATGGCCTCCTCTTGTTTGTAGATGTTCTTCTGTTTTCATAAACTTAGTGCTAAATGAAGGGTATTGTCAAGGTGCCACCCTGAGTGAAGATTATTTCAGCACCATCCCATAATCATCAGTGCACAAAAGAACAATTGAACTGTACTGCCTGAGCAAAGAATACCATAGGAATATGGGACACCCTGCTCAGGACTGGAGCATGGTAGCAACATGAATTCATGTTGTTTTGTTTTCTTTCATCTTGTAAGTTGCACAAAAACAGATTTGGACTTATTCTCCCCTCTGTGGGTTTAAGGATAGTGAGCTACCAAAGGGGCCCTGAGTATGAGACGAACAGCTCGCACATTTCTCAACTGCTGAAGCAGCACCGAGCAGCCATGAGAGAGAACAGCAAGTCACTGTGCAACCAGAGCACCGAACAGCACAGCTGATTAATAGCATCAGGCAACCTGCAACTACATATGTAGCTATGAAAGTTGCATTATTCCACCCAGGGTTTAAGGAACAACTATAAGAATGCAAGCATCCTACAAACCTGCTGGATCTTACAAAGGATAAGACCACTACTGTAATTTTCCCTTTCAGTTAGGGAATTATACCTTGTTACATAACTCAGATGAAAGTTTAAACACTTTGCAAATAATGGTTTTCCTTTTTTGACTGGATATCATTGGGTTAAATATAGCTCATAAAGAGCACTATTTGCATTACAGAGGCTAAGGAACTTGTTCTGAGAAAATGAGGCAGGGTTAACCGTCACTTTCTTTAGAGAAGCACATATTCATACCCACTTTATACCAGAGGTACTGTTTCTGGGGTCTGTATCCCAGCTAATACCAATGCTGTTACTTCTGAAATCCATATTCCAGTTTAAATCAGATCTGTGCTTTGTTCAATAGACAGGTGTTATAAAACTTGATACGTTTCAGGCCAAAGGCTGTTGTTCAGGAGAACAAAGGGGAGCTGTGGTAGAGATATGAATCTGTGACACCAGATGTTTGTGTTGCTCTGGCGCTGGAAGGCACCTCGCTCATATTCTGGCTGATCAAACGTTCCTTCAATCGCTCTGAAGTGGTAAACGCCTTGACCGCAGAGGAGAGACATCGCTCTGTTGTGAGGCGGGACAAATTAACAGCTTTCACTTGAGTTCTTTCTGTCACTCCTTTTTGAAGTGAGGGTTATGCAGTACATCAGAGATTGAACTGAAGTGGTAAAGACACGCAGGAATCACGGTGCACATTGGTCAGGCTTCGCACAGCAAATCAATTGGCCTGAAATGTGACCAGATAAACACCCACTTTGTACATGGACAAAGAATCTAATTAGTTATAGGGTGAGAAATTAAAATTCTTAATAATCAGGAAAACACGAAGGAGAGTGATGCTTGTCTGCTTTCCCAACAAACAAGTAACAGTATAATTACTGTACAGATGTACAGCAGATGTAATTTAAACCAATATTTTAATTAATCACCATTAGAACACATCTTGAAGCACAATCAAGTATTCTATACTTACACATTTAAATAATAATATCAGATTCAGACACTTGGATGGTTTTAACATTTTGTTATACACAACCAACTCCACACATACAAATCAAAACAAGGAAGACATTTTTACATATAATTAATATGAAAGGAGAATGGAATAGTCACAGCTGCGTTAGTATTCCAACCCTTTGCTGTGGCAAACCTAAATTAATTCAGGTGCACAAAATTATCTTACAGAGCCACACAATTAGTTGATTGGGCTCTGTCTGTGTGCTGTTATACAAACAAAATAAATACATCTGTCTGTGAGGTTCCTTGGTCAGGTAGTGAATGTCAAGCAAAGACTCAACCATTAAGATTAAGGCGCTTTCAAGGCCGGTCAGGGATAAGTTGATAAAGTGAAAGGCACAGATCAGGTACAGAACGGTACGGAAAATATTGAAGTCTCTTAATATGAGTGAACACAGTCAACTCAATCAAGAAGAAGAAGGTGAATCATACTTCCCAGACACTGCCTACATCAAGCTGTCTCTCCAAACTGAGCAGACACAGCCATGAGGCCAACAGCGTCTGTGAGGGAGTTACAGAGTGTAACTCTGTGGCAAAAAGACAAATCCATCTCAAATCCTGCACGGAGTTTGCCAGAAAGCATTTAAATGATATTTTGCTAACATATGGCAAACGTTTTTGGTGTTCAGGTGGGAGACAATCTGAACTTTCTGATCTAAACGGAAAGTGTTATATCTGGTGCACAGTCAGTGCAGTGCATTAACCGTCAGCACCATACCTGCAACCCTACTGTCAGGCATGTGTGGCAGCGGTATGGTAACGTGCTGCTGCTCATCAGTAGCGAATTGACAAGGTTGAGGGAAAAATAGATGGTCCAAAATACAGGCAAATCTTAGAAGATAACCTGCTATTCTGTGAAAGACCTAAACCCAGGAAAATGACTCAAAATACAAAGTCAAAGCTACAATGAATAAAGACGTGAATATCCTTGAATGGCTCAAAGTCCTGACTCGAACACTTCTGAGAATCTGCATGAAGATTTGAAAACTGATGTCCATAAGCCATTCCCAAAGCATCTGCACTGTTACACAAAGTACCGTAGTTATAGTGCTCAGATCTGTGTTTTAGGTTAAGGTGCTACATTATGTTGGGAATTAAATTATAAAAAAGGTGATTTAAATGGCAAACAGCTGGATGACCCTACCTTTATCTTTATTAATCATCAGCATTAATCACTAGAAATATGTTACTTCTTGATTGCAGCTGTGGACTTGGATTTAATCTTGGAACGACATTCCTGTGTGTGAAAAGGATACATTTAAAATCCCCCCTCCCCCAAGTGAAGTATGAGTGGGGCTGTGTGGGTGCTGGCGCCTGGCCGGTTCAGAGCCTGGTCTTGTCATTAGCTGAGTATCAGCTCCTCTGTGGCTGAGTGAGGCTTTGAGAATCTTGGTCCGGTGTCTGTCCTTGGCTCACAGTGAGAGGTGAAACACATGGCCTGATGATTCACTGGCTACAGGACATGTGTGCACCATCCTCATCTCTCCTGCCTCTGCCTGTGGCTGGGCTGGTTTGAGAAGCACCTGGATTTGACCAACTTTCCAAAAAAAATGAGTTACTCAGCTTGAATATTATTGGGCTGTTAAATAATGGAGGTTGCCATAAACTATACGAATGAAAGAATTGTATTGATTTAACTATATTATTTTTATAAAAAGCACAATGTTGACTTGCTCATTACTCACTCCTAACTTATACATACATATAACACTATAAAAGAAAACATACAGTACAAACCTGAGTCAGTGTAAAGGAATATGGGCTCTGTAGCATTGTAAGAAAGTCCCAAAGTGCTATGTAACACTGCCTTGTGTTCACACTGGACTCCTACAACCAGGACTGCAGTCTGCTGGAGTACAATTGAACATAATGTAATAGAAAAGTCTCTAAAGACACACTGATGCCAAGAAGACATGTTACAACTTGTGCTTGTTTCTTTAAATTGTAATTAACAATGCCCCAAATGCAGGCCATGCTTTTCATGTTGTATTGCTGACTGAGACACACTGTGCAGTAACGGGCATGGTGCTGTTACAGCAGCTGGTCCAGCCTCAGAGGTAACAGCCTGCAAGGGCATCTAAATCAGCACCAGGTGACCTGTCAGATTCCTAGACAGATGCAGAATTAAATTCAGATTCATCTGCACCATTTCTATAAGAACCTGCAGCAGATAAAAAGCTATAAACTCTGGGTCTGAAGAAGCTACGCATGACAGTGATTGAGGTGTTTATGTTGACCTCATTCCCGTCTCCATGGCACTGTGGAGAAGCAGCAAAATGGAAGACAGTGTGGAGGAACATGGAATCACATGCACAACCCAGGGAACTTCGGGATCATGAAACATGAACCAGAGGATACGACAGGCGTCAAAGGGGCAGGGCATTTGAAACTGAGGACAGCGGGCTTTTCCATGCAAAGGGCTTCGGGAGTCTGGAACAAGCAACTGCGCCGTGTTGCTGCAGCTAGGTAGTTAGAAAAGCCGATGAGATCTGAGGATCTCATATCGTCTAAAACCCAACGAGCTCAGTGTCCTCCTCTCGTTTGCAAACAGTCTTGTTTTCTGAAAACTTCTAACTGATCAGAACAGCAGCTGGGAATCGCAGTCCCTCTTGTCTCAGTTATTGCACCTCCAGAGAACAACACAGGGCTTACCAGAAGAAGGTTTAAGCACTTTTAAAGACTATTTCATATTGTTCAGTCAAACCTGAAGTAACTCATCACTAAGTAAAGCTGACAAGCACCATCAGGACCAAACTCCAGAGGAGGAGGTGACTCTGTTCCTTGAAACAGAGCAAAGATGCTCCATAGGTCTCAGCTTGCATTCTGGGAAAAAATAAATGTTTATTTCACTGGCTGCAGAGAGAATTTATTAATTTGACATTTTTTATTATTTAAGAAAAAAATCAATATATGGGAAACATTCTATTTAGCCCATACCTAAATACAGGGCTGGGAGAAATCGGAGACACTCTTGTCAGGACAAAATAATAAACTGGGATTCCTACCTCCCTTCTTAATGGGGGGGTGGGGGGGACATTCAACAGCCAATCAGCCGCTCATGTCTTTTAGGGGGGAAACCAGAGTTACTGGCGGAGCTCTTCCTGAGCACAGGGTGGGCTTCTGCATGAAAACTACACACAGGCAGGTGACAGTGCTGGACTGGAGCCAATAGACAGTCCCCTTGGCTTCTGTAACCCCACCACTTCTGTAATACTGTGAATCTGTCTGCACTGCCGCTCTGTAAAAGCATTTGGGGTTCTAATATATATGAAAGATCAAATTGTTTATGGGTCAAAATGAAAACAATTTCTGAGCTACAATGTACACAGTAGGGCTTGTCAAAGAAGGAAAGGAATCAGTCTTCAAATGCTCCAGACTCAAACTGTGCACAAATTCCTCTGCAAGCACAGCATCTGAAGTGGCTCTGCTGCTTAGACCCTTGACTTTTGCACCACTACATCTCCGTTCTTTAAGCTTTCATTAGAAATGTTTCCTTAAATTAAAATGGAGCGGCTGTAGTTGACGTTTTTCCAGACATGTTTTAAATGTGACCATTTTTCGGTGGAAAGTCCTGAAACTCAGCAGGTGCTCTTATGTGACGCCAGGCAGGATAGAGCAGGAGACACCGGGATTGGAAACAGACCTGAATATCCCAGACCAGCTGACCAGCTGGGCCCGAGGTCAGTGCTGGGTCATCTTGCTGGAAACGTTCTGTCGTGACACCACCCACACCAAAACAGCCTGCTGCAAGTCAAGAACGTCCCCACCGTGTGCTCAGACACAGAAAGAAGAGGCCGAGCGTAATGTTCTCGCTAATTCGTTTTTATTAGTCAATATGGAAACACGCGATGAAAGAGACCCATCTTGGCCACACCTACCGACCGCGTTTCCGAGTTTGGAAAGAGAGCACCGCGAGCTCCAACAAATACTGACACCAGTTAAGAAACTTAAATAAAAAGCTTATATGGCGTTATTCGTTTGCTTATTTTTTGACAACCAGGTCAAGCAAAATACATTTTCTTTCCCGCGCTGCACTTCCACCTAAACACCTCCATTTAAAAGCAGATCAAAACAACTTCACACCTTCGTTGTTTTTTTTTTTTTTAGAAATTCCAGCGCATCAGATTCAAAACGTGTCACAAAGGTCACAAGGGTTAAACCAGCAGTCGCCTACCAGCAGCTCTTTCGGATGGGGATGGAGACACCAGCCCTGCCCAGCCCCGTGGCCGTGGCGACCCGTTTGGAATGAGAAAGCCTTTTCAACGCACCGAAGAAATCGCCCGCCTGCCCTGGCGCCCCCTGCAGGGAGAGGTGTGGAAGCGCGAGTCGGGGAGGCGGGGTTGTGACGTCACGATCCCCGGCGACCTGCAGAGGCGAGCCCGCGGGGCTGCCCGGCCACGTGCCCTTCCCCCTGCAGCCGCCGGACGTCCATCGGGGCTGCAGTGACCGAGCTGTGACCCTCTGTTGAGGAAGGAGAGTCGGGTGTTCAGTGACACAAGCAAACTAAAGCCAAGAGAGTAAACAACCAGCTCTCACACGACTTTAAACTCGATATTTCAAATGCTTTGTCATCCCCGTATTACAAACCATCTTCAATTCCCGATTAGTCTTGCCAAGCAAAACTAAAACAAGGAAATACATGCATCTATGGATTAATTTATCGATCCATTCTGAAACCATTTTACGATTAAGGAAGGGATTAGTGTTTTAAACGTCTGAGTGCCAATCTACCTAAGCGCGCAGGAAAAAAAGAAAAAAAAAGTACATCTGAAGGTTGTAGCCCCCTATTATATCTAATTGCTATAATTATTTTTTCTTATATTTTTCTATTCCACTACCTATGAGGTTTATAGAGAATTTAGAATTAGCCGGAACATGCATCGCTTGGGCGCGTAACCCTTACAGAGCGACCAAACTCCTACCTGTCGCTTACCCGACTACCAGAGCTCTCGGGTATAACAGCCTTTTTATTTCGACAGCCTAACCTAACCTAACCGTGAATTGTACCAAAATGTACCAAATCAGGGGGGAAAACTACACTTAATTGTGGTGATGCGTTCTACAATAAAAAACATTGATAGATTTTGGCCATGACGCCCATGCAGCCTGTGTTTTCCGTGGTCAAACTGTGGATACGCAGAAATGCGTTTCACCTGTTTTTTATACCATCTGATTCTCATCGAATGCGCAGGTGTTATGACGTTTCATCGTCGTGTTCACTGTTCTTGCAGTTGCAAATAGTAATAAAATTAAACAGCTGACTTACCGGGCGCAATAGTCAGGTGGACAAAGTCTTCTGTAATAATCGCTTGAATTAAAAAAAAACGATAGTACGATTGATGTTCTACCCGTTTTGTTCTTATGCTTCATTATGCCAGATCAGTAATTGCCTAACACATGAACAACATGCTAAATACTCTCGATATTGCTATTTTTTGCTCTTTACAGAAGCAAACAACATCCATTCGGGCAGTATCCATTTAAACAGAATGTCCCTACCAATCTAAAAGTCTGACATGAAAAAAAAGTTTACAAGAAACCGATTCTCTTACGAATAATGTATCATAAAAATAATTTCAGATTGAGAAAATGTGTGCAATATGTGAGAAGCAGTGTGTTTGGAAAAGAGGAGTACTGAAGTTCAAAAACAATTTATCAGTGAAACTACAACAATTATATAAAAATATAAAAATAGAAACTCAAATATATGGGAGTAAATTGACGAACTCGATGATGCTTCTGAACAATAATTATATCAATCGTATAGCGACACGACAGGTCTCTTTACAAGACTGTCTTGAAAGCCCCGGCGCCTGAACGCTAATCGGATGATAAAACAAAGTACATAAAGTACCGTTTAGAAAGAATACTGATTCCTAAAAATGGCTTCATGAGAAAACATTTGGGTAAAATTATGAAATTCAACAACCAGAAAGTATGACTGGTTCTTTTTTCTTTTATACAAATATAGACAAATGGTGTCCTGCATGAAGTTATTATATTGTAGATCATTCTTATTCAATTTTTTGTTCTCGTTCGTTGGTAAATAATTTATTTGTCTTTGTTTTTCTATTCCAAGGAGACACTTAATTTTAAAAGCAGGAAATAAAACAAAATATTAAATCAACTGAAACATTCTGTCTATCTCGTGCCCCCACAGCTGTTCACGAATCCGTTCGCTCGACTTCGTGAACCACGGAGCGACAGAGCACCATACAGAAATGGCATCTTCTAGATCTGTTAGAAAAGCAGATGAAAACTTAACAGTTCCGAGATGTGAATTCAGACTTTACATGTATAACTAGTGTAAACTGAAAACACGTTAGGAGAAATATATTTTATTGGAAAGTTCCTTATGCAAGGGAGTCATTTCAATAGATTATTTATGTACGTATAAAAACAATAAACCAAAATACATGCAATCCAACAAATTCACGGTCTCTCACTCACACATATTAGAAAACTGCAATAACATAGAAACAAGACAACATACAATTTAGCTCTTTGTTCCGACTTTTTCAGCATTAAAACTACGGGAAACTATCCACCTATTCTTTGTTTTGTAAACCTCATTTTTTACTACCAATCACGCCATCCTGCTTGGCATAGCAGCAGGCACTTGTCAATAGTCGGTATCGGTATCTGTTCAGCGCACAACCGTGGCCCGCATGGGACACCAAGAAAGAAAATTGGTATTCAGTTGGTAATTGGTACGTTCAGTCGGGAACACGAAGTTCGGCATTTTTTTCCTCCTTTACATTATCCTTAAAAGTTAATTCATATAATTTAGCAATTATGATTTTAAATTACGATTATTCTATGTGAAAAGCTTCATATATATATGTATATCATTTTGTATAAAGTGCGTCGCTTGAAGACACATGGAAAACTGAACGCTAACGCTGGGCCGTAATTAAGCCAGTCCACAAAAGGAATAGATGGTGAATGTCTAGGTTTTTATTCCGCCGCAACTGACGCGGAGCAAAAACTAAATCTATGAGTTACGAGAAGTTTTAAAAATCCTGTTTGAGATCAAGCTCCCAAAGGGTGTTCGACCAGCTAGGCTACCCTCGTCATGAATACACATTTTCTTATCCGCGCGTCATAAACGAAAAACAGGAATCGCTGAACATTTTACAATCGAGTTACAGCACTGATGTCGCCACAATCTTTCAATAAGGTGCGTTTCTCTCCTCGTGTTCTACAGGCCGCCCTGATACACCGAGCTTTTTACAGCGAGCTTCTTCACCGATTGTACGTTATATGAAAGTATTTACAAAATACTCACAGGTTTCCTGCACCCAGGTCTTATTTCCTGAAGCCACAGACCTTCCGAAATGGCTGCTCAGTGACACCACCCGCAGACACATTCAAGGTAAAGGTGAATGCCAATCTTTACTCTTCGCGCCAGTTCGAGCTTTCCTCAGCAGAGTTACTCATTCTAAGGTAATTTACCACGAAGTACGTCAGAGAAACTTCAGGCCAGGTGATTCTTCATGAAATTGGCGGCATCCATTTTCCTTTTAATGATGATAGTGGCAATTATTATTATTATTATTATTATTATTATTATTATTATTATTATTATTATTATTATCATTATTATTATAAGTAGTAGAACACGAATGTGCTAGTACTGGAATGCACAGAGAAGAGCGGAATAAACACTATTTTTCCTTAAGTATCAAGATCCATCATATACAGTACATGTCTGTTGAGCCACATTGTCAATTTAAAAGATAATCCCGTGGATTTCATCGCCGTTAACACTCAACACTGGATATCTGCTACATTATACCTTTTCACTGCTTTCTGAACAGGCCTCGAATCGCTGGCCTTCGTCTAGCTAATTATTAGAAAGGATGATAAAATCAGGATATTTCATTAAGATTTTCAACACGGTTTCGGCCTCGTCCTGTTTCAGTAGTCTGTGCCCGTAAACTCAGGTCAGTATCGCTGTCGGCGCACAATGTTTCCACAAATGTACTGTGAAGGGTTGGGGTGAGACAGCTCACGCCTGATATCCAGCTGTGGGCTCCAATGCGCCAGACAGTATCCATACTGTCTCAATATCACAATATTCACCAGAAACAAAAATCCAAGAACACATAGGTGCTATCGCGTCTGGTCCCACTAACAACATGTTATTTACTTGTCCTACATTATTTTCCCTCTGGACTAATTCTGGGCTGATCGGTCAGAAATGAATCTCAAAAAGGGATCAACCATATTTCTCCAAGGAAGGTCAAAGCTCCTCGACTTCATCCCTCCCCCCACAAGCCCTTGGGTACCGAGGAAGTATCTCCTGACCGATAAACTCGTTTTTCACTGGGCTCGGGGCAGGAAGGGAGCGAGATCGCCCTGCAGTTTTCCTCAGAAACAGGGACGAGACGCTTGCGGAGCTGGCTGGGCCGCCTGGCTGAGCAGGACACTGGAGTTGTGCCCCTGTGCCCTCAGACGGCGCCGTGGCACAGACCAGGATGATCTGAATACCCGCAGCTGCTCAATTTGTGGCTTTTACGGGACGTCAGAAATTCCCGTCCTAGCAGCAGGCTTTATTGCCCCTTTGACGTCACGAAAGCTTAAGACCTGTAAAGAGTCGGTATTCGGCTTTCTTTAGTATTTCAGAACCTATCAGGCTGAATACGGTCACCTGGACCGCCGAGCCCAGCTGCTCGGCACTGAGCCCGAGCCGTCCCGAGCCCGTCGCTCGCACCAGGGCCTGGCGCCGCGCGCTGCACTGCACACCTGTGCACGCGTCAGCCTACTAGTGCAGAATTCCACAGAGTCATACCTCTAATAGGCTTGAACAGTTTGTGTACTGAAGGCCACGAGAATACCACGGGAAGTTAAAGGTTTTAAATTAATTGAATGTAGGGTACGTAGCCTCTGTGATATGAACCCTTCGTTAAGCCCACCCTCTTTCATTCCAGATTGATTCCTTCAATCACGAGTCCGATGATGGATACCTTTCTGAAGGTGACTGAAGCCCCCATTTTGGTGAGGTTGTCGATTTGAATGATCTGTATCGAGAAAACCACAATCATTTCTTTTTAGATATTCATTTATGCAGTGTGTCTCCGAACTTTGACCTGCATAGGGGAAAAAAACATGACATTGTCTGCGTTTTGAAATTCACTGTGCGCGTTTGTGAGGGCGGTTTGCGTTAATGCATTAGTTATCTGTACTGTAACAGCAGTCAGTAATGCTCGTCGGACGAAGGTAAGACAGCCACCAACACGCCCCGGTGATGCTGATCTCTCAAACCTTCAAATGTGGAAATGTTAAGATACCATTTCGGTTATTCCATTTGAAGGAGAAATCACAACCCATAATGTCGGATTAGCCTCTACCATCCCTAATGTTGGACTGACCCCCCAGTGACCTCACGGCAAACAGCGGCCCAGCGAGCTTCCTGTTGTCTGTGGATTCATGCTCTCTGAGTAAATATTGATCTGTATCGGCCTGACTTCCCCAATGGGAGTCCACGCACAGGCGGGGGCTTCAACAGAAGAAGTATGCACACTCAGAAGACTACCAAGAAGTCTGCGAAAAACTTCGTTAGAAACAAAAACTGATTTGTGGGGTTAATGTTACTGCAATATCATATTCCAGTTTGAACACAATATTTTATACCGCGTTGTTTTAAAATATTTAACCAATCTCAGTCCATTAATTGAGCAGAATGAAACGACTTCACGTTAATTAATACTAAACTTACACGTTTGTCAATCGGTTTAGAAAAGTACTAGTTCCACTTCTGGGCAATACTGAAAAACTCTGAAGATTAAATATAGCTTGAGACATACAAAGATTGTTTCGTCATTATTTTAAAATACATAAATCCCTCTCTCACTTTGTCAGTTACACATTTTACATTTCCAGAACATCACAGATTTCAATTTATTAAGGATTCGCGACAATATCAATGTTGTAATATGACTCGTGCCTTTAGTATGAAATGACTGATGAAATATTTATACATCTCAAATATTAAATCGACACAATTGATTGTTAAACAATTCGTTAAAAACATAACCAATTAAATAAACCACAATTTAAACATTAACTACGCAATGGGATCTCCTGTAAATGTTACATGCAGATTTCAAACTGGTGCCACACAAACATGTAAGTAGATATGAAATTCATGCTTTTAGCACTGTGTATCTGGCTTGATATTTCTGCATACACGTGTTCTTAAATCGAAAAAATAGAAAATATTATTAATGATCAGTCCCGAATCATTTACAACGCCGCTGTCCATATTTAAATAGCACACATTTCTTTTGCCTTAGTCTTTTTTATTTTATCCAAAACCAGTCTTTTATCCAATAGTTTAATGGAATTGTAGAATGACTAAGATTATAATTAAGAAAATGCTCCTCTATAGTATTCGCGCACGGTCTGTAAAAATCTAGTGCAAACAGACTACACATGCTGCCATGCTGTAGCGTGCAAAAAAAAGGCTTCTTAGGATCCGGTCAAAAAGAAAATAAGTATTTTTCTCGGTTTTGTTTTCTCCGGCCTTTAAAGTTAAACATTATGGCCCCTTCGGTGTAGCACTGCAGGCAAACTCCATGAAAAGGCTCGTTCTGGAGACTGCGGTGTTGACTTTCATGTCAGTAGCTTCTGCGACGTCAGATGAAAGGGCCCGGAGACTGGAATTCGACTGGAATTCTTTCTCTCTGCCATACAAACTCCAAAGGGAAGCTGAAAAATATTCGTCATTTTGAGGCTAATGAGAGGCTAATGAGGAGAAAACTGTTTAGCAATAAAATGCGCAGGTATGTGCAGGTAGACTATACTACCTTTATATTAAAACGAACTAAGTTATGATCCCAAATTAACTCCTAACCCTGTTGTGGGAAAAAAAAGTCATTTCTGGTTTGTTTAGAAGCAGGATAGTTTTAATACATATCATACATAGACCCGTAAACTTTACTCGATTCAAATACATTACATGTGTTGTTATAGTTTCTTCGCTTGTACAGAAATATACTTTTACAACTGATAAAACTCAGTGTTAAGGGAGGTACATCAAAGCGCTGTGCATCATGCAGACGTCGTCACGAACACAGGTGTCAAATACAACTTGGTATTCCGAGGTATTTAAAGTGTGCGACTTCACAGGCTCGGGATGAGCCCACTTTGAACATTTCAATAGTAAAACGTTTCAGTGCAATTTCGTTTTATTTCACACAAATAAACACAATTTACAATAAAGTGAGCTTGTCTTCTTTATGAGGTATCTGTTTTTCATTATCGTTTTTTCCTGTATAAAATAAAAAAAATGTAAGATCGCTCCTAAGTTGTGTCTTTCTATACCCTTAACATCTTACCGTCGTTATGTAAAAAGAGATTCTAAAAAATGGATTAAATACACATATTATAACTGCATCAAAGTAATTACATAATTGCAAATCATAAGCTGAAGAGTTTAGGCAAGATCACCCGACTGCAAACTCTCTGCATTTAGTGCATTTCTCTAGATTTGTCATCATCACCTGAAATTATGGGGAAGTTACACATGTGGTTGAAAACAGCTTGCTGACTGCAGTATGTACTGTGTCATCTGTCTTGTGTTTTAATACATATTGTTGTCATTGAAATTCCGATCATCTAAATCCCAGCACTTACTTGCTCTATATCACTAAAACAACATGATAAAATGCGGACAATGCAATCTGCCACATTCCTCCGATGAGTATGACTGGAGCTCAGAGGTGCAGCCGCATGACAGGCTGGTCTGTCAGCGCGCTGCTCAGGAGCTTCAGCTGGAGGGACACGTCTCCGCGGTGGACGCTGAGGATGAGGCTGGAGAAGGTGTCGAAGGGGCGGAAAGGGATCTTTCCGACGCGTCTTCTCTTTCTTCGCTTTCTGCTGCTGCCGACGGAGAACTCGGCAACAGACCTTCTTTCTCGCGTTTCTTTTGCTTCATCCTCCGGTTCTGGAACCAGATTTTCACCTGAGTCTCGTTGAGCTGCAGAGCTGCTGCGATCTCCACCCGCCTGGCTCGCGTGAGGTACTTGTTGAAATGAAACTCCTTCTCCAGCTCCGTCAGCTGCTTGGTGGTGAAGTTCGTTCTCACCGTGTTGGGCTGGCCGGCGAAACCGTATTCTCCAACTTTCCCTGGAAACCAAAAAAAGTGCAGAGGATGTCAGCCTGAGCATCGACATTCGTGTGAGAGAACATCACAGAGGATGTGCGCTTAATGACAAAACCGGGCGAACAGGTGGAAAACACTTTGAGGTCGACTTCCACAGGCTGGGTATAGAATAGGTGCTCCTTGAGGAAACGCACAAGGGTTACAGAATCTCGTCACATGTGCTTTTTGCATGACAACAGTACAACACAACTAAACGATACAGAAATAAACTGTTGAATTCAGTTTTCCTTAAGCGTCGCAGAAAGACACATCAACGGTCAGAAAGGTGCGCAACAGCGTGACACTCACCGGTCTTGGGCGGATTTCTTTTGACTTTCATCCAGTCAAAGGTCTGTGCTTGGGGCGATGTCTCGGCCAGAGGAGAGCAGCAGGGGTCGTGGTGAGAGGCGTGGAGAGGAGACAGGGGGTTCGTGTAGCCGGGAAGGGGCAGGTTCGCCTGCTCGTGGCCGTAAGCGCCGTGCGTGTACGGAAGTACCCCCACCGACGCTCCGGTGTAGCCCTGGTGGTGCTGCACCATGGAAGCCGAAATGTTCCCCGAGTAAACTGCTGGGGCGCACTGAGGGTACCCCGCGCTAGACTCCACGTCTTGGTTCAGTGGGTAATGATTGTAACTCGCACAGAAGCCCTGTGTGGCATACCCCGCGCCACAGCTGGGGTGACTGGGGTAGGTGAGGCTCAGGCTGCTGTGAGGCTGGTAGGCGGCCGGCTGGTGAGGGTGGTGAGGAATGCCCCCTGGCGAGCCCCTGCCCACGCCAAAGCGATCGTCAGCGCCGCAGGTATTAGTTGTGACAGAGCACGACGGGAAAGTTGTAATCCCATGGTCTGGGTGAAAAGCCCTGGAGGAGCAGGATGCGGTTTCTCCGCTGATCACAGGGTAATCTAAGAAGGAGCTCATTGTAGCATTGTCTACCTGTCACGACTGGTCAGGTCTGAAGCGATGACCGTGCTCCAGCCCGGGTGACCGTGCCAACTTGCCCAGTTCGTCCATCGGGCCAGCACAGACCGATATGAATGAGGAGCGGGGGTCACGTGACTCGTGTCCGCCAGTGGCTGCACAGCGGTGCTGAGATAGCCTTCTGCTGGCGGTGATAGATCACCGGTTTACAGACATTTAAATTCTCCACGCTCCTCTATCAAGGTGACGCACACCAGCCCGTAATGTATTGCTAGTTCAAACAATGGGCGAGACAGAGTGCAGCGGAAATCGTTCAGGACACTTCTCGAGACAATAAACAGCCCATGTTCCTGATGGATAACGTTTCTTCTTTTCTCGCTTTTCCATCCCGAAAGCACAGCTGTTTCAGCATCACTTAAGCACAAGGTAAGAAAAGCGCCATCTCTGGTTGTGAAATGTTTTCTGTTTAACTGAACGTATTATTGTAGTCAACATCAAGTCTAAGATTAAATATGTCTTTGGGGCACATTTATAAAGTGGGATTTGGAATTTAGCATGTATTTCACGTTTGCCTTCTGAGTGTTGTAGTGTGAAAAGACAAGGTGAGCTCGATTCAACATTTAGCTGGGGGTCGATGCTTGGATTGAAGTTGCTGCTCGTCAGCATTCGAGAGCCGGCAGACAGGTCGCATCCTATCAGGTGTCTGTGTGTGTTCACAGCTGTCGGCATGGAGATGAGAGCCTTCTGTAACCAAAGTCAGCGATGCTATCAGAGCGCTCTGAGCTCCGCGCATCACCTTCTCCGGCGGCTGGAGGTGAACACAGGCTGGACTACAGTCTAAACCGACACGTCTTTCATTCTACGATATAGGTCTTGGTTTCCCAAGCCTAGCCCCGGAGGCTCGCAGTCCTGCTGGCTTTCATCGCAGCACAGCCGTCAATGGTCTAATTTAGCTACTTATTGGCTTCGATGGAAGAGTTGAGCAGATTTTCTCAAGTCTGGAGGTGCCGCTGATCTCAGGAGACCTAGAAAACCTTCAGGATCGCGCCCCTTCAGGACCGGCCTGGGAAACCCCTGAAATGGGCGGAGCCTGAGAGGGGAGCTGTGACGCGGTTCATCTGCTCATATCCGCTGGGTCTGTAGAGACGAGCCAACTTTGAGAGACCAACCATTCAACTCTACAAATAAGACTTTATCCCGCCTGGTGTGCGGTTTCCCTCACAATATAGCTGACGTGACTCTCTTCATTCGTTTTTTTTTTAGCACAGCTTCCGAAACCGTTCCTCTAAATACTTAATGCTTTTTAGGACGTAATTTCTCTTAATTCGATAAAAAGTTGTAAAGGGGCTATGTCGGTCAGACAAAACCATCTAAACTGGCATACAAATGTCTAAATGGCACGAGCAACAGCTGAAGAAGAGTAATATCGAAACATGCCACCCCACAGAAGGTTTCCTATAATAGCGTAGTGGTTCCAGAATGGAATATTTTAGCCATTCACCCCTAAACTTGTTTGTGCGTCAGCATGATTAAACGTATCCATCGATTAATCGATAACGAAATTACCCGGCGTTAATTTAGTTATCCTACAATGCACATTTATTCTATTGCTGTTATCATATACCCAATATGTATATTTAGGCTTTCCCGATTACGTGGTGTTTTGTCCACCGGCCCTGTTTCCACTGCGACCTTACACAAGGCGAGACTCCGTGGTCAGCGCTGTGCAATAAGATGGCGATCTCGCTTGAATCCAGGGATTCAGGAAAGGTGGCTCTTTCACAACGCCCAGCTCTGTCTGCAGTAACTACACATTTAAGCTTTCAAATATTGCCAGATGAACGTATGTCGTTTAGTACGTGTGCACAATCTGCACTGTTTTGTGTTTTTTTTCACATACAAAAAAATAGTATACCTTATAAGATAGAACGCACAAAATGGAAAGGCATGTAAACTTACCATCACAATAAAAAAAACCCAGAAATACATTAACAGGCCTGTCCAGCTCTGTGAAGTTTCCACATCGCCCACGTCTTTAAAATGCGAATTGTTGACAGCCGGAGTTGCGAAAGAAAGGAGGTATTGTTTCAGGGGCACTCTGATACAATTCCTTTCAAAACCGTCGATTCGCCAGCGTGGGAGATAGTCCCGAAAAAGTCTTCATTCTTTAAAGGTTTCTAGATGTTTGTGTCCAGAGAAAATTTGCTTTATGGCAACATATAATTGGCAAAATGTCACGTTATTGCCTATGTGGTTTACAGTTTAATAGATTTAATAATGTTCGATCGATTCCAAATTAGAGGAAAATATCATCGTAATAACAAATTACAATCTCTGGATGAGGCATAGAATGTGGATAATAAAGAAGAATAATTTTATTGACTAAATAGAAAGGCTCACTATAGACACCCTTTTAGGAAAAACTATATAAAAATAATCTTAAATATACATATATTTTGGTGCATAAGACAAACTACGTTTATGTCGATTTGAAGTCCATTGTTAAATGTGAACATAAACTTTTAACTAAACAAATCGAAGAATATTATATATATTTTAAAAGTGCACTTAAAGAGATTGTAACACCCGCTCTGAGTTGAGCAGAGAGCATCTCGGTGCATCGGCGGCCGTTCTCAGGCCGCTCTGCTGGTTTAAATGGCAATAAAAATGAATTACTGCCGAACGCCTACAAAGTTAATGCTTTTGGCTGGGAATCCCCAGTCCCTCCAAATACGTAAGAGGTTTTTATTTGTGCATGTGCTCCTGCAATTGATCTCTTTGATGACATTCTCATTCATAAAAGAGAGTTTGATTTATGAGTTTGGGAAGAATTTCATCCAGGCCTTCCAGCCACTTCTTACGCAATTCCATCACGTTTTGCAGAGTAATACAAACTAAGCCAGGGCGCTTTCTGAGAAGCCGGGCTCTAGTCTGCATAAAGCCGCTTTTTGCACAAACTCCAGCAATACGAAGTTTGATTTCCACAGATACCAAGTGTAAGCCGTAACAATAACTCTGTGCCTGTCTTTTAAAAGGACGAAGGCTGTAAACTACAGAAGGCTACGATACAGTGCGTTTTAACTTAAACAATATTAAGATTATTCAATGTTTTATTTTAAAGTGCAAAATTACCTATGCCTGTCCAAGAGTTTTCTATTTCCGACTATGCACCGAATGCAGCATCCCGAAAGATTCCTATATGAAACTATATTTAATTCATTTAGACATTTCCCCGCTGGAAGCTCTTTCTAGTTGTTCGTGTTCAGCTACTGCCTGAGCTCACCCGGCAGAATCCCATTCCACCACGTCCTGCGAGATTGAAACTCGGTGAAACGGTCTTTTGCACTAACTGCGCTTTTAAAGTTTTTGTTGTTATGAAAGAAAAAGAACATGCCTGTAAAACTTTGAAATTGCTGTTTGTTTTAGTAAATACTTTTTATCTTATTTTAGGTTCGGGAACGAAGAATAGTTTTGGGTTTCAAGAGAGAGACACAATGGAAAACATTATATTATTATTATTATTATTATTATTATTATTATTATTATTATTATTATTATTATTATTATTATTGGTGATGGTAATAATAAGTAGTTTTAGGAATTACACCCAAATATTATCCTGTACAGATTATACAAATTATATTTTTGAAAACGAATTTGAAAATTTGACTCATAAATTTAATTTTAAAAAGTTAATTGCTGATACATTTAAATGTATACTTTACTGTTATTTTTCTAAAATACGTTTAACATTGTACCTTTCTTTATGTTCATTTTTGATTTGTTGTGGAATAATAAAATATTCTGACCTTCCATTTTGTTCAATCTCGTGTTGTTTGAGAGGCGGGTAATATAAAAATACATTTTAATTTTCATTTGGACCTGGAAATAATGCAGTGACACAATTATTGAAAGCTACCTGTAGCAAGTAAAATTTATTCTAACAAAATATTCATGACAATGTACCCGAAAGCGATACAAAAATAAAAGAACAGAGACTAAATTCTATTTTTTTTTACAGAACCAATGTATTGCTTTTGGAGAATTAATGTTTAAATGGTTAATTGTAATTATTGCCAGACTAAACTTTTACAAAAATTAGAGCGTGGACTTTTATCTTCTGTACTGAATTAACTAATTCATTCATTAATAAACAAAATGTACTGACCATATCAAAGAAAGAAATAAACAAATCAACTTAGAATAAAGGAGAAGGCATAGTTTTTTTTTTCTTTTTGCAATGAAGAGTCGCTAGACCGGATTTTCCCCCCCCCATTTAATAGCTGAGATGCTGCAAGTCGATTGTTGTGAGAGTGTCCGAGAAAAAATCAAAACTGTCGGCAGAAATGTCTACAGGGCTGTCGAGAGACTCTGGCAAACTAGGGGAAACGGCATCTGAAAGGTGCAGGCAGGAATCTGAAGAGAAAACGTTAAAATCCTGTAAAGAGGACACGTCCAGGGCCTCGGGGCTGTCATTGTGGAGGCCAGCTGTGCAGTCATGGGCCATTGTTGACAGGCAGTTCTGAACAGTGGGTGACGGGCTCTGAAAATGTTTCAGATTTTTGTCATTGCTGCTTAAAGGCGACACAGTAAAACTTTGGGAATCTCCATTGTGCGCGTTCGGAGCCTGTTGTGGAGTCAGAGAATTTTGTTGAAAAGCGTAGCCCTCCCTTTCCAAGAGGGCTCCTGAGACATTGTTGAGGGCTTGCTCGAAAAGCGACTTCTCCTCCTCGCTCTGCCCGCCGTCCTCCGGGTTCCTGAGCTTCCCCTCGCCGTTGTGATTCTCTTTGCACTGGGTTTGCCTTTTGTGCTTCATTCGCCTGTTCTGAAACCACACTTTGACTTGCCTCTCAGTCAGATCTAGCAAAGCCGCTATCTCCACCCTTCTCGGTCGGCACAGATACTTGTTGAAATGAAATTCCTTCTCCAGCTCCAGGAGTTGGGTGTTGGTGTACGCGGTTCTCAGCCTGCGAGATCCCCCGCCAGCGTTGTCAGGAACCTCGGGCGAGTCTAAAACAGCACAAAAGCACAGGATTGTAAAGACTGCACTCACGAACCACTTGAGAATATACTGGATTAAAAAATACACTGCAACAAAATGGCCGCCTGAATGCAGTAAAATCTATTGTTGCTCCCCAAGGCGTGTGTGTAAAAATGAGTATAAAATCCCACCACACGACTTAAACAACACACGAACCAAACAGTAAAAATACGAATAACGCATTATAAGCCTCCACCATGCTTGCCACATTTTAATGAATGCGCCAGCTGCTTAGCTGTGCAACAGTAATCTATCACTCTTCATTACTGTCAAATATCACAACTCTGGCACTGAAAGGCATGGAAGGTCAGTCAGTAAATCAAATAAATCATTTTACATTACTACATAAGTTAGTGAAAGTTTGAACAATTTTAGGAAGCACTTAAATGAAGCGGTGCAAAATCGTCTCAATGAATGCAACTTTAATAGACAAAATACATCGAGAGACACAAGGGGAAAATACACCGAATTTCTTCTTCCCCCAGTCCACTTCGTGCGTCTTACCTTTCGGGGGAAAGCAGGCCGGTCCGGTTGCAGCGGCTGTGGACGAAGACGCCGGCAGGTGATTCTTCTTGGAGGCTTTTTTGTCTTTCATCCAGGGATATTCCGGGGGCAGAGAGGCGGCCGGCAAGGGGCTGCTGCCATTCGGACTCTGTTTGGGCCGGCTGTGGCGAGGATGGCTGCCTGGGTTTAGGCTAGGAATGGTGTGCTCAAAAGGAGGAGGAATCAGTGTCGAGTGTGAAAGCGTCGAGTTCTTGATTGATGAACTTTGAAATGTATCACCGACAGGGGGAAAAGATGTCAGACACTCAGCAAGCGACGGCTGACTATTGATAAAACCAGTCTCTCGCTCGAATTCGTAATTCATTTCCCTTCCCTCAGAGCTTTAGAAAGTTAGCTCTTATTTGTATTTTGTGGCCCAGACAAAAATCATAAAAATCGCTGCTAGTGTTTTTTCTAATTCACTGATTACAGCCGTATGGGGACCGCGCTACTATTAAACTATTGAATTCATGGAGACAAGGTTGAAATTGGACCGAATTGGTTGTCACATGATTACTTCTGCCCAATGACAATTTGGGGTTTAATCAAAAGAAGCCACTGTCTGCGTGATTGATCCAAAAAAGTCTGTAAGGAACGCCTCGTTCTGGGGTAGCACTGTTTTTATTTACACGTTTTAGTAGGTTTGTTCATTACTGCACTACACCATAAAAATATATTTTAATCGCGGGTGTCACAGACAGCTTGTCTTCCTCTCTGCGTCCTGCTCACTCTGGGTATTGTTTCTGACTGTCAGAAAAACGCCCTATACCTCACAAATCATCCAGGCACCCACATTTGACGCCTCAAGTCATTAACAAAGTAATCCATTAATCTTGAAAGTTTTGACACCGGACCCCAACAACCTCGCCACCTAAACGTCTCACGAGGACACGTAGCATTAATTTAGGAACCTGCTTGGTTCCTTTTAAAAATTGCCTCCTTGCAAAGTGTTTTGCTGTTTCATCTGTAATGCGGTGTCTCAGTGCGTTACGTAAGAAATAAAATGCAACAAACGTATTCATGGTTGTACATGTATATATACTAGCGAATTGTTCCTATCAGCAAATGCAAAAGACAGCCAATCGAACTTAATAATGAAATGAAAATCCCATTTTTTTTCGTTTGTTTGAAATAACCCTGTCCCTTATCATACACTCGTTTGGCTTTAAATACTATTTCGCTCTTTAAGTTTTAAAAATATTGATATGTGACATTTCCTGTTTGTCTCTGTTCCGTAATAACACAACTAAGGGTGGTGTTTTATTTCGTTCTTAAACAGATAAAGCAGACTCCATAAATATTCTGACATAATTCCAGGCATTAAGACTGAGGGCTCTACGAAAAACCTTTCTCTTCCTTTACAATGTGGTATACACGACAAGGCTTTTCAAAAATAAAGCATGTAAAATGTCTTTAAAGTGCTCATTAGAGCGCTCGCTAAAACAGGAAATAAATGCATCGTTTTTATATTGGTTTTATCTCGTTGCTCACACATATTGAACAATGATCTGGGAGCAGAAGGTCTAATTTGTATGAAAAGGGAAAAATAAATAAAAAGAAGGATCTCGTTTTTCGTTTTTTGGGGTTTATACTTTAGATATTTTTTATTCTCAAACGGCGAACAGTGGTAGGCCTCTCACAGTTTATTGCTTATATTCTAAACAAAGAAGCTTGGAAGCCAGCGCGTTATCAATCTTACTCGCCAAAAGGTCTGACAGCTTCTTGCCCTGAGAACACATTTAAACCTTCTAACTCTCTCTGAGATCAAATGTAGCCAGGGAGAGAGGAAGAACACTGAGCACTTATTCGAGAAAAAGCAAAATATTGCTGGCCTTTCAGAAACCAGGAGCTTATTTAAAACGAAACACACATCTAGCCAATATATGCGCAATAATTCTGTGAAGTCGGCTGTGCATTCGGTGAGTAAAAAAAACAACAACCTTTTCTAATTTCTTTTCTTTTCATATACGTCGGCGTTTCCCTTTGAAAAGGGCCGATGTTTTTTTAAATGCAGGCAGCTGTGTAGGATAGATGCATTTGTTGAGAAAGAGACGAATGATTCTTCAATTACATCGAGCTTTGTGCGCGGATAGAGAGTGGGTGTTGGCATTCTGCACAATCCGATTCAGTCCTACACACTCAAAGGCTTGGACTGAAATTGTGCCCCAATAACTCCCAGTGCCAGCGGGCTGCTCAGAGCGCACAAACCGCCTCATGTTCACTACTTTTCCAAATGAAATTGTAAAAAAAATAATCATTTTTTTCGAAGTAAATTTGTTTTCATATACAAGTAAATGAAGGGACAAAAGAAACACATAAGGACCAGTTGTTCTTCGAATTTCCTGCTAACCATATGTCACGGGAGGCAGCGTAACGCAGAAACCTTGTTCCTCACATGCATTGAACAGCATTTCAGAGAATTCAATAAAGAAGAGATTGTAAGTATATTTCTTACATTGTATTGTAAGATATCGTACAAGATATTGGAAATAAATCAGATACAAAAGCGTCATTTATATTTTTGCATTGTGTTTACTCAACTTCTACTCTCTCTGTTTAAACCCATTTGAAAAAGGTCCACACATTGATGTCGGGTAGCGTGGTAGGTGTTATTGTTCGGTGGGCAAACGTATAAAGACAATGGTATGATGTACATTATAAAACAGCTTGCTGAGCCTTTTATTTTCTATTGTCAAAAGTGAGAAGCTTATATTCAAAATACATTGCATTGATAATGTCTTGCGAGTGACATGCTTTAAAGCCAACATAACCTATAGAAAAAATTACGATAATATTTTTATATACTTTTAACAGACAGAAATTACTTTCGGCAAAATGGCGTCCGGTCAGGAGCGCGAGTAGTTACAGTTTTCAGAATAATCCCTAACAGTTCCGAGTGCACACAGGCAGGATTAAACATTGCAAACGCTCCCAAAAATACTATCCAAATATATCCTAAGTCTACATGTAGTATTTAAAATCACGATGGGATGATTATGATTATTAAATTTAATACCTATAATAATTCTCCAGTTCGCATTAATTGTCAAATAAATGAACATTATTATTATTATTATTATTATTATTATTATTATTGTTGTTGTTGTTGTTAATATTATTATTATTTTTTATTATTATTACTGTGGCAGTAACACAAGAACTGCACACCTAAACACTACCACGAAATAATAGAAATAACACTAATCCCAATAAATCTATTGATTATTTAAATCGAAAATGAGTAATTTGCTGAAAATAAGCTTTTTGAAGATTTTTTAATATATAATTCCCGAAAGGATTTCTTTATTGGATAATTTTTATATATATATATCAAACGCTTCGACTGGATTTATTCCACATGCTGCTGTGTACTAATTTTAGAGGACTGTTTTTAAATTGTTGTTAATGTTATCGCAAAAGGAATCGTGTGTAACGAATTACAACCACAAAGAAACAACTCAATATGTTAACCTATTATTTCTAGGTATTAAATAAATTCTGATTTATGGTCGTTTCAGGTCTGGCCGTTTACAGCGAATTTACTTAATACTTTGACGGTCTTTTTGGAAACATCTTGAACGGTAGAAGAACATGTGTTTTTGTTTTTGTGTAAAATTATTTGCAGAGGAGCCACGGGAGCTGTAAACATTTCAGCGCCAGATCGGCCTTCGCAGAGACAGAAGAGAGGGAGCTGAAGGCGACACCGAACCGCGTGTTCTAGAACAGCACAGATCATGCAAAATATATTCGGCAGCCCTTCACTCTGTACCTACATGGCTATGTTTTGTAGATGCATAATATAAAAGTATAATTATAATATATTTGCAGTACGTTGGTATACCTTACAGGACTTAACAGATACATGATCTTTCTCGGCGTTAAAAATGCTTATCTTTATTATTGACTATTTGCATCACAGCGATGTAGATATACAACATACTTCTGCTTGTGGAAGGCGGGCTCTGTGTTGCACCTAAAAATTGGTCTTAAAAATAAAACCTGTTTTCCTAATCGGCGCCTTGGGTTTCTGACATTGGAATCATTTCGCAGCCTAAACGCGTACTGCATTCGAGCGATTACTATTATTATAATCATAGCTGTTGTTATTGTTGTTGTTATTATTATTATTATTATTGTAAAATGAACTGCATGGTGAATATTAATAAAGATACATTAAATATTTTAGATGTTTATTTCTCAGAACCGGAGCAGCATGGAATGCACGCCAATAAAACAGAAAAGTACTTTCCATATCAAGCAATTAACAAGTACAAACTGTATCTAAATCAATGGTTGGTTTTCGGATCTTATTGTCTTATTGCATGATACATTTTTGTCATCATTAAAAATCAATCTGCGAGGAACTGACTTGGGCGATTGTGTCAAATATTGATCACGTGTTTTTAACTAGGCCAGAAAGAACAAAAAAAAACTATTATTTGTACCATGATTATTCTATAAATATTAGCAAGGGGATAAATAATACTTCAGACAATTAGAATACTATATTTTGCAAGAACAAATAAATAATGTCCATCAGAATACAAACAGCTGAGGCCCGGAGCTCTTGATGAGAAACCTCTTTTCAAGCGCTTTTGGTTCTTATGGCCCCGAGAAGTGCAACAGAATACAAACACAATTCTTCAACTGGGATAAATAAAAGAGAACAAATTCACACAGATGCAACTAAGGGAATTTGTTCGTATACCCTGTTTTGATTAAAAAAAATGGAAAGTAAAGAGCGGGAAATTAAAGACGATGTCTGGGGACCACGCGCGCCCCCACACAAAGTTCATGAAAGCCGATAACACTAACGAAGCTCTAGAGAAATCCAAGCAACAGGTATTGCTACTACATCACAATTGAAAGTATAAATGTGGGTCGGCTACTGAAGAAAAGGCAGGGATGGGGTCGGAGGTAACACAATGACAAAGAGGTCAGAGGATATTCCGCCACAGCTAACTGGTCCGTTAGAGATGCGTCAGTTTGGGCGCTTCCTGAATTCTTCCCTGAGACGGGTGATGAGGAGTGAGATCTGTGTATGTAGGATGTGAGTCGCACGGTCCATGGTGATGGTTGCTGGCCATAGTGCTACCGCCATTGTAGTCCATGCTGCCTGACGCAGGGTGAGGGAGATGCGTTAAGCCAAAAATGGAGGGCCCGGAATTCGTCATGGGATCAATGTAGCTGCCTCCAACATACACTGGGCTCCCCTGCAGATGAGAAGTCCCGTAGCTGCCGTTGCCTTGAAGGGGGTGCGCATCATATTCAGGCGTAACCGCGGCAGTCCCAGCGTATCTCTTTTGGGGGGGCGGGCAGCTACTCAGAGTGCTGTTTAGAGGCGCCGGATATGACGTCGACAGACTATATGAATTTTGATGAGGTTTATTGTAAGCCGTGGGCGACTGGGGTTCATATGGTACACTGTTTACTAGCGAGTGCATAGAATTAAGGTATCCCCCTACCGACGAAGGGGGGACAGGACTTCGTGGAGACTGGCCTCCCGGGGAGGGCATCATTCCCTTTCCCTTCTGATCCTTTTTGTACTTCATCCTGCGGTTCTGAAACCAGATTTTAATCTGCCTTTCCGTGAGGTTCAGCAAATTGGCCATTTCCACCCTCCGCGGTCGGCAGAGGTAGCGGTTGAAGTGAAACTCCTTCTCCAGCTCCACAAGCTGCGCGCTGGTGTAGGCGGTCCGGGCGCGCTTGGACGCTGCCGACCCCGGCGGGCTCTTATCTTCGGGACAGCTCTCCACTGCGCGGAAGAGGGGAGGACAAGAGGACAAGATCAGTATCACCAAGGGGCAGATGGAGCACAGTGATGCGGCGGTGCGCGTCCGCCAGCACGGAGTACAGCGGCAAACCGGGAGCGCGACTGAGAACTACACAGAGTCAAAGACACAATCACAGTCAAAACACCGGGAACATCAACAATGCTTTTCCGTGTTTACCACAAAGCATATCTTGTATTCTATTAAATAACCCACAAAAAGTATACACCTTAATCTTTGATTTGGTTCTAAGGCACTATATGGTCCAGGGAAAGGATCTCTGTATTTCTTTCCGCTAGTAAGAAAACATACTATAACATTAAATCGTTTAAGCCATTTGTAAATGAGGGTTTCATTTTAAAAAATACGCCCGTCCTCATTTTTATTTATGCCAATGTGCCTCCTGTGGCATCAGTTCTTATTTGTACACCACGGAGACATTTAGAAAGCACTAAATAGGTTTCACTGCTCCTGCGCCGTTTTCTTACCGCACTGCTGGAAGTTTAGTGATTTTCCATTTTACTGTTATTGGATATTCACGTTCATGGTGGCTCCAAAAATGTCTCTATTTGTCTTGTCGCTCCAGCACTTATTCTCCCCCACTATGATAACGTTCATAGCTGCCTGGGTACTTTCAAGTCTTCTTCACCTATTATACAGACCTGTCTACACAGATATTTTTAGGATTTTCATTAGCCGTAGTTTTTTACAGAAATTATATTCTGAATATCACCTTCTTGTGTTATTCGATTATTAGTTTGTTTGAATTTTTTTTTCCATAGAAATTTATTGATGTACATTCGTTAAGATCGTGGACTTCAATATCGTTAAGTGTAAGCATTATTCACTGGTTGAAGGTTCGACAGTGTTACACGATAAGGAGGGAGTTGTTTGACCCTCACTCATGGCATAAGAAAATAATTATTTTTCTTAAAAGAAGTAAACATTATCTTTGCAAAGCAGTTCAATGTTAAGGTTTGTGGGGGATTTTGTTTTAACGGAAGGTATAATATCGAGATATTGTGAGATACCTGACAACGTTTTAAACCCCAAGGATACCACTGATTTGCTTTCATGAAGGCTGGCCATCTGAAGTAAACCACAGAGAACAGTATGTACACACACAGACAGAAGAGAAACCTCTACATTGTAAGGCATGTTGAGTACTGATGCTTATAAATCATGTTATCAGCTGTTTAAGAAAAATGTAATTTGGATATGTGCCAGTGTTCCAAAAAAGACTAATCCGGGTGTCTCTTTTTACCTTAGTTCTTTGTTATTATTAT